>NC_064629.1:218588433-218892273 GCF_023864275.1 Schistocerca cancellata | reverse complement strand
CCTTTACACGATGTGAGGTGAGGCCTGTCCGTACAATACACGCTGTAGCAAGTTTAAGAACCACACCTGGAGAATACGCAATGGTAATAATTCATTCAGTAAATGAGTGTTTTTGTTCATTCAGTCAGTCTTCTTAAATAAGTGAGCTGACATTACAGCAATTGAGCTCTTAAGGACACACAGTGTGTTACTCCATGAGGAGCAAATGACCTGTGTAAAATTCCTCCGCTGTCTGTTCCTCCACCATCTGTACAGCAGGAATCTCACCATTCTACAGTGTACGAGAACAGATACATAAGCATGAGCACACAAACACACGCACAAACACACACACACACACACACACACACACACACACACACACACACACACCTACATTTCACTTAGCCGACGTCAGACAGTGCTGGCACATCCAGAGCCTTTAAAAGCACACCGCTGTTGTTTAGTTCTTCATCTGTGATGGACAGTCAGGTATTTCACTGTTTTTCCAGGAGGTCCAGTCTTTCTGAGAAATACTTTTAACAGCTTGCAGGAATTTTCCTGTTTTTCATTCTTTTGTCCATATGTGACTGACTTCTGCACACCAGGAACTGTACAACACTGGCAGCAGATGGATCTCTTTGTGTACTATCAGAGACAGAGAACAAGCCTAGAAAACCGTTATTCCTACCTACAGGGGAAGGAGGGAGGAGAGGAAAGGGACGGAGTAGAGGGGAGTTAAGAGTGGTTCTAAGCTGTTTAGTCTGTATCCACACATTGAGGTGAACATTCATGCAGCCGCCACCATTCCCTCTCTCCCTCCCCTTATGGGGTACATTTTTGTGGTAGTTGTGCTATTACAATGATTTCTTTCAATTCCGCGTGTGTGTGTGTGTGTGTGTGTGTGTGTGTGTGTGTGTGCGTGTGTGTGTGTGTGTGTGTGTGTGTGTGTCTGTGTGTGTTATATTATGATCCATAGTTTACGAATAGTGATTTTTTCATGAAAATTTCGATGTGTAAGTAGAACAGTAAGGCATTTTCCAACAGTTGTGACAGCATCTGGGTTGGTTGGTTGGTTGAGGTAGAGTTGGGACCAAACAGTGAGGTTATCGGTTCCATCGGATTAGGAAAGGATGGGGAAGGAAGTCGGCCACGCCTTGTTAAAGGAACCATCCCAGCATTGGCCAGAAGCAATCTAGGAAAATCATGGAAAACGTATATCAAGATGGCTGGACGTGCGTTTGCACTGTCCTCCTGAATACGAGTCTAGTGTGCTAACCATTGCCCCACCTCGCTTTGTGTGATAGCATGTATTGGTCTTCCTATGCATCAGTGATTGTTTGTTACCCTATCACTTCTTACCACGTATCTGTGCACAAGTTCTTCAGCAGCTACACACTTGTAGATTTGTAGGAGGCAGCTCTTCTGGCAGTGCCTATACGACAGTTCCCTGCCAATTTCCAGTGATATTGTGGATTAGGACACACAGCAAGTTGAGGGTATACACACACATGACGACAAAGGGGAACAAAACGCGTTTCAAGCATCGTCAGTCGAGCATCTTACACCATGGTGAGCACCTCTGGCCCATTCAGTCTTGGGTGGTGGAAAAGGATGAAGTTGTCTCCTGCGCTGTGGACTGACCAGCCATTTCTAAAAGCACCAACAGCTCCAGCCCAGGCAGTAGTCTTTGTGAGTAGTGAAATGCATTGTGAGTCCATCCTGCTGCATCACCAATATTTGCTGAAAAGTATTCCATCCATTTTCATTCTTTATAAAAAAAATGGTTCAAATGGCTCTGAGCACTAAGGGACTTAACTTCTGATGTCATCAGTCCCCTAGAACTTAGAACTACTTAAACCTAACTAACCTAAGGACATCACACACATTCATGCCCGAGACAGGATTCGAACCTGCGACCGTAGCGGTCACGCGGTTCCAGACTGTAGCGCCTAGAACTGCTCGGTCACCCCGGCCGGCCATTCATTATAACCTCCTTCCATTCCTCACATAGGGAGGTGTTGATACGGTCCTCAGCTGTATGCTAACAGGTAATAGAATTATTCAGCTAATCTCTGTCCAACAGCAACATCTTGTCAACAAAATTTCCACTGAAAATAAATAAATAACTTATGTTCTTCCTCTTCAGCAGCTCAGCACAAACTGAGTCTTCTTCCTACCAATATACAAGAGGGGGGGCAGGGAAGTAAAAGTGGGGAGGATGGAGGAGTAGGGGTGATGACATCACCAGTGTGAGGTCGCCACATCTACAACCCCCTGGGAGGAGCTGGGGGCACCACTCAGGGAGAGCCACCATCTTGAATAAATTTGGCAACAACACAGACTGCACTCACTTGGGCTTTATTCCACTACTTTCACCTACATGATGAAGCACTTCCTGAAAGAGTGCCATTAAGAAGAATAATCAGCAGAGCTAACAGGACAGCTGGCTGTGTTTTAACACCGAGGCATCGTTGAGGAATGGGTGGACCACATCACACAAATGATCGACCATGCTGTGACTTGTCCATACCGTAGTGCTCAAGTCGTCTAAGTAAGAAACCTGAACGTTGTTTGGCCAATGAATGTTGGTCAGCATTTCGAGTCAAGCGTGCGCTCTGTGACAGCTTAAGTCCCTCCCAATGGCAGAAAACCTCAAAGCTATTCGACTGACGAAATTCAGGGTTTCACACCTGATCAAGGAGAGCAAGAAAAGGTTACGGAAAGCGTTCTTGGCCCTCTAATCATCCGCACTTGTTCTATGAGAATATTGGAAGCCGTCAGGTGGATTTCCGATGAGTGCAGTCTTATCTACAGCAGCAGTGCTGAGACTGGGGCGTTTCCAAGAAACATGGCAGACATGGCAGAGCATTTTTCGATGACCAGAGTCACTGCCAGCCAGGTTTCAGTGTTCCGTCATTATCGTGTTAAACAGATGTTCCGGATTCTGTGGCACGTAATTTGTATGTTAGTTACAAAGAACCGCGAGTGCACTGGAACAAATCAACCCACCGTTGTTCGCATTTGGCGCGTAAACAACTTCCATCCTTGTCACGTGTCTCGTCAACACCAGGTTAGCCAGCGGTATTAGGGAAAACGCATGGAACTCTGTTGCTCAGTTGAAATGCGACATCAGGGCAATAGGATCTCTTTCCAAAGACTCTTGACTAATGGCAAGCTGAATGTAAGAAGTACACATTATCGGACCGCTGAGAAACCCCGTTGCCTGAGGCAGGTTGATCATCAGAGACAGTAGAGCCTGAACGTTTGGTGCGGGATTGTGGAGACTATGTGACTGTTCCGTACATTAGTGGAGAAACCTTAACACGTCGAAGATCCTCACAATATCTTACCGAAATGCTACTGGCTCACTCTGAGGATTATCTTACGAAATGCATAGGCATACATAATCTGATCAGAAATATTCGGACACTATATAACGAAGAACTGACCACTAGATGTCAAGAGAGGTGGACCTGCTGGTGTAAAACGAAGAAATGTGTATCACGTTGTCAGTAGAGAAGCGGTAACAGCAGAATGGGTAGATCAGGAGAGCTCAGTAACTTCGAGCGTGGACTGGTCAGTGAATGCCACCTGAGTAACAAATTAACCAGGGACTTTTCGCGGCCTAAATCGAAAGTTGGTGATGTGACTGTGAAACGCAAAAGTGAAGGAGCAACCACATTAAAGTCCGTAGCTCGTGGTCGTGCGGTAGCGTTCTCGCTTCCCACGCCCTTGTTCCCGGGTTCGATTCCCGGCGGGGTCAGGGATTTTCTCTGCCTCGTGATGACTGGGTGTTGTGTGATGTCCTTAGGTTAGTTAGGTTTAAGTAGTTCTAAGTTCTAGGGGACTGATGACCATAGACGTTAAGTCCCATAGTGCTCAGAGCCATTTGAACCATTTCAACCACATTAAAACCAAGACTGAGTAGATCTCATGCACTGGCTGCGAGGGTACATAACGGTTGTTGCTGAGTGTACTTGCTGTTCCAAACAGCAGCCCATACGAGCAAACCAGTTGCATCTTTACCTGCCGTTACTCGTACTTTAGGTATTGAGGCTATGCACGGCTTTGTTTAAAAAGAATAGCTCGATGTAGTTACAGGGTCGAGACCCGCACGTCTGTTTTCATGCCCCGCAGCTAATTCGCTAGAAATAATAACCTGTAGCTTGTGATCCTGCAGTCAAACAGTCTATGCATTGGCTAGAATTGCGAGTTAATAAAATACACAGAAATATATAATACTAGATAAATGAATAATTTAATAAAAAGGGTTCTATTCTAAAGTCTCGAAATTGATGAAGACGACAGAGAATTATGCTAAATAAAGTTTATTCAAGTAATACCATCTCAAATAAACCCGGTCTTACGATATTCAATTAAAATAAAGACAGAAAATACCCTTATCACATGCACTAAAGTTAGGTTGAGAGCCTTATGTGAATGGTAGCAAAATCCTCAAACTAAATAGTCAACAAAGACACGTGAAAATTAAGTCCTTTTCGTGATCGCAATACACGACAGATTCACATGCTCAAAATAGTTCAGAGTTCAATATGGCGATTTACATATCAATACACGCGATGCGAAGAATAGTAACTCATACTCTGTCTACGCTCAGTTTCATACTGCAACCGGAAAAATCTTATTCCGGAGCTCATTCACACCTCTCGATTTATAAAGCCCCGTCAGAAGCAAGATAGCGGCCGTTCACTGCTCAGAATGAAACACCCCCCCCACGATCGAATTACGCTCGTTACCACAGGCAGGTCTGCCTTCATCCTGCACTCAACATAAAGTGTCCCGAATGGCTCCCTCGAGCTCTTTACTCGATAAGTCCCTATCTCCACTTGTCTCCAGCAGTGTTCCACCGCTGTCAAATTCTCAATGGCTGAAGACCATGCCCACCAAAAATACGCCGTTCTCAAGCTCTACAGACATGATTTAATTCAACATGACCACTTCCTAGAGTAAACTAATATGTTACAACAATATTTAAATAAAGAAATATCACAAACATTCCGTTCTACATCTACATAGATACTCCACAAGCCACCGTAATGTGCGTGCGGAGGGTACCCTGTACCATTACTTATCATTTCCTCTCCAACTCTATTCACAAACAGAGCGAAAGAAAAACGACTGTCCGTACGCCTTCGCAGGAGCCCTAATTTTCTCCTGTTTCATATTCGTAGCCCTTACGCACGATGTGAAAATTACCGAACTATCAGTTTAATAAGTCAAGGCTGCAAAATACTAACTCGAATTCTTTACAGACGAATGGAAAAACTGGTAGAAGCCGACCTCGGAGAATATCAGTTTGGATTCCGTAAAAATATGGGAACACGTGAGGCAATATCGACCCTACGACTTATTTTAGAAGCTAGATTAAGAGAAGGCAAACCTAAGTTTCTAGCATTTGTAGACTTAGAGAAACCTTTTGACAATGTTGACTGGAATACTCTCTTTCCAATTCTGAAGGTGGCAGGGGAAAAATACAGGGAGCGAAAGGCTATTTACAATTTGTACAGAAACCACATGGCAGTTATAAGAATCGAGGGACATGAAAGGGAAGCAGTGGTTGGGAAGGGAGTGATACAGGGCTGTAGCCTATCCCCGATGTTACTCAATCTGTATATTGAGCAAACAGTGAAGAAAACAAAAGGAAAATTCTGAGTAGGTGTTAAAATCCATGGAGAAGAAATAAAATCTTTGAGGTTCGCCGATGACATTGTAATTCTGTCAGATACAGCAAAGGACTTGGAAGAGCAGTTGAACGGGATGGATAGTGTCTTGAAAGGAGGATATAAGATGGAACATCAACAAAAGCAAAACGAGGATAATGGAATGTAGTCGAATTAAGTTGGGTGACGCTGAGGGAATTAGATTGGGAAATGAGACACTTAAAATAGTAAAGGAGCTTTGCTATTTGGGGAGCAAAATAACTGATGATGGTCGAAATAGAGAGGATATAAAATGTAGACTGGCAATGGCAAGGAAAGCGTTTCTGAAGAAGAGACATTTGTTAACATCGAGTATACATTTAAGTGTCAGGAAGTCGTTTCTGAAAGTATTTGAATGGAGTGTAGGCGTGTATGGAAGTGAAACATGGACGATAAATAGTTTGGACAAGAAGAGAATAGAAGCTTTAGAAATGTGGTGCTACAGAAGAATGCTGAAGATTAGACGGGTAGATCACATAACTAATGAGGAGGTACTGAATAGGAATGGGGGAGAAGAGGAGTTTGTCGCACAACTTGAAGAAGGGACCTGTTGTAGGACATATTCTGAGGCATCAAAGGATCACAAATTTAGTATTGCAGGGCAGAGTGGAGGGTAAAAATCGTAGAGGGAGACCAAGAGATGAATACACTAAGCATACTCAGAAGGATGTAGGTTGCAGTAGGTACTGGGAGATGAAGAAGCTTGCACAGGATAGAGTAGCATGGAGAGCTGCATCAAACCAGTCTCGGGACTGAAGACCACAACAACAACAACAACAACGCACGATGTATGTTAGCGGCAGTAGAATCGTTCGGAGTCAGCTTCAAATGTCGGTTCTCTACATTTGTTAATAGTGTTTCCTGAAAAGAGCTCCGCGTTCCCTCCAGAGATTCCCACTTGAGTTCCCGAAGCATCTCCATAACACTTACGTTCGTTCGAACCTACGGGTAACATATCTAGTTTCCCTCCTCTGAACTGCTTCGATGTCTTCCCTCAGTCAGACCTGATACGGATCCGTAACACTCGAGGACTCTCAAGAATAGGTCGCACTAGTGACCTACGAGATTCAGTCTCCTTTACAAGTGAAGCACTCGTTCCTAAAATTCTCCCAATAAATCGAAGTCGACCATTTTTCTTCCCTACCATAGTTTTCACATGCTCGATCCACCTCATATCGCTTTGTAACGTTACGCCGAGACTGCGTCAAACTGGACACTATTAATACTGTATCCGAATAATACAGGTTTGTTCTTCCTACTCATCCGCATTAACTTGCATTTTCCCACATGTAGGGCTAGCTGCCACTCATCACACCAACTGGAAATTCGGTCTAACTCGTCTTGTATCCTCCAACAGTCACTCAACGTCGACACCTTACCGTACACCACGGCATCATAAGCAAACAACTGCAGTCTGATGCCTCTGCTGCCTCCCCTGTCCGCTAAATCATTGATGTATACAGAGAACAACAGCGTTCCTGTCACACGTCCCTAGGGCGCACCTGACGATACCCCTGTCTCTAATGAACACCGACATTATTCACAATACTTATAAATAAAGGATAATTAATTGAAACCCTCAGCTGCCGACAGGTGGTGTTGATATACCTCGATAGGGAAAGCTGAAAATGTGTGCCCCTACCGGGACTCGAACCCGGGATCTCCTGCTTGCATGGCAGACGCTCCATCCATCTGAGTCATCGAGGACACAGATGAATAGCGCGACTGCAGGGACTTATCCCTTGCACGCTTGCTGTGAGACCCACAATCCGAACTGTCCACAATCTACATTCGTAATGTACCTAATAGATGTTTTTCCATCCACTCATTAATCGCGCACACTGGGGTGACGATTCCCGTAAGAGTTTGGGGAACCTGTGCGAATTCATACAGACGAAGATCAATGGCTGGGTAGCCTTTAACTATACAGGGTGTTACAAAAAGGTACGGCCAAACTTTCAGGACACATTCCTCACACACAAATAAAGAAAAGATGTTATGTGGACATGTGTCCGGAAACGCTTATTTTCCATGTTGGAGCTCATTTTATTACTTCTCTTCAAATCACATTAATCATGGATTGGAAACACACAGCAACAGAACGTACCAGCGTGACTTCAAACACTTTGTTACAGGAAATGTTCAAAATGTCCTCCGTTAGCGAGGATACATGCATCCACCCTCTGTCGCATGGAATCCCTGGAGAATGGCGTATTGTATCACAGCTGTCCACAATACGAGCACGAAGAGTCTCTACATTTGGCAGCGGGGTTGCGTAGACAAGAGCTTCCAAATGGCCCCATAAATGAAAGTCAAGAGGGTTAGGGTCAGGAGAGCGTTGAGGCCATGGAATTGGTTAAAAAAATGGTTCAAATGGCTCTGAGCACTATGGGACTTAACATCTGTGGTCATCAGTCCCCTAGAACTTAGAACTACTTAAACCTAACTAACCTAGGGACATCACACACATCCATGCCCGAGGCAGGATTCGAACCTGCGACCGTAGCAGTCGCGCGGTTCCGGACTGAGCGCCTAGAACCGCTAGACCACCGCGGCCGGCATGACATGGAATTGGTCCTCCTCTACCAATCCATCGGTCAGCGAATCTGTTGTTGAGAAGCGTACGAAAACTTCGATTGAAATGTGCAGGAGCTGCATCGTGCATGAACAACATGTTGTGTCGTACTTGTAAAGGCAAATGCTCTAGCAGCACAGGTAAAGTATCCCGTATGAAATCATGATAACGTGCTCCACTGAGCGTAGGTGGAAGAACATGGGGCCCAATCAAGACATCACCAACAATGCCTGCCCAAACGTTCACAGAAAATCTGTGTTGATGACGTGATTGAACAATTGCGTGCGGGTTCTCGTCAGCCCACACATGTTGATTGTGAAAATTTACAATTTGATCACGTTGGAATGAAGCCTCATCCGTAAAGATAACATCTGGACTGAATTGAGGGTTGACACATTGTTGGATGAACCATTTGCGGAAGTGTACACGTGGAGGCCAATCAGCTTCTGATGGTGCCCGCAAACGCTGTACGTGGTACGGAAACAAGTGGTTCTCCCGTAGCACTCTCCATACAGTGACGTGGTCAACGTTACCTTCTACAGCAGCAACTTCTCTACCTCTGACATTAGTGTTACCGTCAACTGCACGAAGAATTGCCTCGTACATTGCAGATGTCCTCGTCGTTCTAGATCTTCCCCAGTCGCGAGTCATAGGCTGGAATGTTCCGTGCTCCCTGAGACGCCGATCAATTGCTTCGAACGTCATCCTGTCGGGACACCTTCGTTCTGGAAATCTGTCTCGATACAAACGTACCGCGCCACGGCTATTGCCCCGTGCTAATCCATACATCACATGGGCATCTGCCAGCTCTGCATTTGTAAACATTGCACTGACTGCAAAACCACGTACGTGTTAAACACTAACCTGTTGATCGTACGTACTGATGTGCTGGATGTTAGTACTGTAGAGCAATGAGTCGCATGTCAACACAAGCACTGAAGTCAACATTATCTTCCTTCAATTGGGCCAACTGGCGGTGACTCGAGGAAGTACAGTACATACTGACGAAACTAAAATGAGCTCTAACATGTAAATTAAGCGTTTCCGCATACATGTCCACATAACATCTTTTCTTTATTTGTGTGGGAGGAATGTTTCCTGAAAGTTTGGCCGTAACGTTTTGTAACACCCTGTATATATGAAGGTAGTAACTGTTTTCGAAAGAACAGATACCATTGATGATCACGCAGCTTCTCTAGAATAAATGATAATTCTTTGACATGCACCTCTCTTTAGAGACTCGAAATCTACGCCTACATCTACAAGACTACTCTGCAGCTCCTGCTTATGTGCCTTCCAGAGCGTTCATCGAACCATTTTCACATTATTTCTCTACCGTTCCACTCTCGAAAACCTTGCGGGAAGAACGAGCAATTAAATCATTCCGTCCGAGCTCTGACTTCTTTTATTTAATTATGATTATCATTTCTGCCAACGTTGGTGGGTGCTAACAAAACACTTTCGCTTTCCGATAAGAAAGTTGGATATTGAAATTTCGTGAAAAGACCTCGACTCAACAAAGGAACGCTTTCGTTTGAATGACTGCCACTCGCATACCATATCCTGGACACTCTGTCCCCTACTTCACGACGATAAAAAGCGAGCTCCTTTACATTGAACCTTTTCCATGACCTCCGTCAATCCTGCCTGATAAGGATACTCTAACAGAGGACGGACAAGCACAGTGTAAGCAGTCTATTTAGTGGATTTGTTGCATCTTCTACGTGTTTTGCCGAAAAAACGCAGTCTTTGGTTTACCTATCCCACAGTATTACCTATACGACTGCTCCAATTTCAGTTGTTCGTAACTCTTATCGCTAGGTATTTAGTTGAATTGACAGCCATTACATTTGTGTGGTTTATCGTGCAACCGGAATTTAACGGATACGTTTTAGTGTTAATGTGGATGACGTCATAGTTTTGTAATTTAGGGTCAACAGCTACTTTTTTCACCATAAAGATATTTTGTCCACGTCATTTTACTATTGGCTTTAATCACCCCATGACATTACTAGACGGTGAATGACAGCATCATCTGCAAGCAACATAAAATGTCTGCTCTCGTAAATCATTCATATAGAAGAGGAACAGATGAGAGCCTATAACACTTCATTGGTGATCGCTAGATGCTGATTTTCTTTTACTCGATGGCATGGCGTCAGTTACTACGAAATGTGACCTTTCTGATAGGAAATCATGACTCCAGTCGCACACCAGAGACGATACTCCATAGTCAGGGAACATGATTAGAAGCCGCTTGTGAGGAACAGTATCAAAATCCTTCTGAAAATCTATATATGGTATCTCTCTGAGAACCCCTGTTGATAGCACTCATTACTTCATGAGAATAAAATGTTATCTGTGTTGTGTTGCAGAAGAAAGATATTTTCTCAATCCGTGCTAACTGTTTATCAAAAAATCCTTTTCATTGAGTTCATTTGTAATGTTCAAACACAGTATATGTTCCAAAATACTGCTGCTTATTCACATTAATGATATGAGTCTGTAATTTCTTGAGTAACGGTGTGACCTGTGAAACATTCCACTCTTTAGGTACGGATCTTTCGTCTAGCGAGCGTTTGTATACGATTGCTGAACAATGAATAATTATATCAGCATACTCTGAAAGAAATGTAATCGATATACAGTCTGAACCGGAGGCCCTGGTTTTATTAAGTGATGTGAGTTACTTCGCTATACGGAGGATATGTGCTTCTCAGATACTCATGTTGGCAGTAGTTCTTCATTCGAATACTTGAATACTTACTTCGAGTTATATGGCGAAGGAATTTTGGAAAACCGATTTACTAACTCCTCTTTAGTGGCACTGTCAGTGGTAACATTATCATTGCTGTCGCACAGTGGAGATATTGCTTGTGTCTTGCCGCTGATGTGTTTTACCCACGACCAGAATCACACCGGCTTTTCGACCAGATTTGGAGATAGAGTTTCGATGTCGAAACTCTTAAAAGTGTCTCGTATTAAAATTTGGAGCCTCTATAAAACTTGTCCAATCATGGGTATTTTGAGTTCTTTTAAACTCGGTATAATTTTATCGTTGCTTCTGCAGAAACCAGAGTAGAATTGCAGCTGTAGTTAGCTTGTAATTCCCCCTTAGATTCCACGACTATTTGCCTTCCAGTTGGTATGTCAGTGCAATGTGAAGCCAAGTGTGATTAGTATCAGTTTTGGACTGAAAGTTTGGCCAATATTCCGGTTTTGTAAGCAGACTATCTTACCTGTGCCCCATCAGCCTGCTGCCACAGCTTCGTGTAGCAACAAGAATTTCTGCATAATGCAGTAATCGGTTTCATTTCAAAACAGACAATTCCTATGTTATTAATGTTTTAATAATTCCAGAAATCAGTAATCGAATTTTGAAGACTGAAAACGCTGTTGAATACATTCCTTTTTGAACCACGACACTGACAGCAGAATTTAGTATAATTCCGTTTGAGCCAGCTAAGTTGATACCGTTATCTCTGTAATTAATATAGCAATGAAAAAAGATTGTTAATCATTCATTGACGGTTTTTTCAAAGTTGTGTTGGGGGACAACAGAATTACAATATCCTTAGCGGCCAGGAAAAATCTTAAGGAAACAGCTTAGCTGACTCATTCGATATGATAAAATTCTGAATCCAAAAATGACCTTCTGTTGTGTTGGATAAAATCTTCCAACTAACATCCGAAATATCTGGGAACTCTGACAGAATAAAAGGTATCAAATTCGCTTCAGAGATCTAGAAAACCACGTCGAGCACATGAATGAGGCAATATACGAGGGTTATTCGGAAAGCAAGGAACGATCGGTTGCGAAATGGAAAAATACAGTGAAAACATGCTGAAGCTCTGCACAGATGCGTTGTGCGCTGTGTCTAGTACTCCCGCCGATAGCATCATGTCGATCGTTTTAGTTCTGAGCTCACAGTGAGAACATAAAGATGGCTAGAAATTGGCGTCTCCCGCAAAGTATGAGGGCCTGGCGAAAGACTTCGCCTGAAGCTATGCAATCCAAGTAACATAACTGTCATGCTGTTCGTTCTACACGACAATTCTCGGCCGCACTCTGCAAGGGCAATGAAGATGTTCCTGCAGCGTTTTCGATGGGAAGTGTTTGATCACCCACAATACAGCCCGAAATTGGCTACCCCTGAGGTTCATCTCTGCTCAAATGAACCGCTGGGTATAAAGACAGTATTTTGACACAGACAACGAGCTGCAGTCCTGAGTAGAAAATTGTTTAAATGCACTGGCGGCTGTCTTCTATAACGAGGGAATTGAAAAGTTGGTACAATGCTACGACAGATGTCTAAGTCTGAGCAGCGACTGGGTAGAGAGGTAGCTGGAAGGTGTAGCTAATCGTTGCAAATAAAGCCGTTTTGATTTCCACTGTGGTTTCGATTTCGCGACCTATCGTTCCTTACTTTCCGAATAGTCCTCGTAATTATGACAGAGGAATTATATAATTAGTAGACACTGATGTGCTATTCTGGACCCAACAAATCTGCTTTATATTTGGATTGCCTGCGGACAACATTGGTCAAACATTAACCATATATGAACGGAGCACACTGGATGCGGATGTATGCTCTACAAATATGGGCTGCTGGATCCCCAAGCTATCACTGTGGGTCGACTGAACAAATATTAGCGCACGTAACTCGTATACGTCCAGCGCAGGAATACAAAACAATTAAAACACCCAATGGACTCGCTTATGACATCTCTTATCTGATAAATAATCAGTTACACTATTTCCACTCATTTTCATATTGAAACGCTGACTAGAGCTTACTTTTATTGCTATATAATCCCACTCTAAGACAAGGTAATAAGATACAGAAACCTGAAGGTTGATCTGTATTGCCTTATTCTACTGCGTAACGTGTAAAAACATTTTTCTATCGATTAGCCTTGCTTTGACAATATATTCGAGATGTTTCGTCAGTGGGTAAAACGTTACAGAAAACAAGACATCTGAATAGCACCCTCAGGTAATGCTGAGCACGTTTTACAACGGTTCCATCTGTTACCACACAGAACTGAAGTAACAGTATCCACAAGACTGTGAATACATACCTCCTCCTTTAATGGTCAGACGAGGGTGTATTTTACCTTTCACAGCATTTGTGCTTTAGCGGTTTCAGATCATAATAACGACAGGTTCTGTGTGATTAGATCAGCAAAATAAGAATTAACTGCCGCGCACCTTCGAAATTCCCGAAAAGTTTTAGTGTTATATGTTCTTCCTCAAGAGTATTGAACGTTGCATTCACATAACCAATAGTGTACGAAATCTCTTACTTCACAAGTCCATCATGGAGAAAATGATGATAGTTACTATGTACAGAGGACGTAACATTATTGCAGCTTTCTCCGTCCTTAATGATGCGAATCACGGAGATAAATTCATTCTGAGCTAATGAGGAATGAAAGAGAATTCGAGCTTTACCTTAATTAAGGAAGACAGTTACAAACTGCAGAAGACTGGATCTAAAAATCTAGGGATCACTTGAAATCTTACAAGGACTGCTTAACCAAATAAAATGCCAGAATATCAATTTTTTACGTCTGTTTCACTCTCACAGTAGTGTATATTTTGATCTTAACAATTACACTACATTATGTTAGGTCGCGAAAATCAACTGTGTTGTTTTGAAAGGAATCATCGAAAGATTCAGTTTAATCGATTTAGAGAAGCCACGGAAAACCTAAATCTAGACAGTTGGACTCATCATATTTGAACACTGATTCTCCCAAATGCGAGTCCACTGTGCCACTTCTATCGGAAAGACCCTACATCTGGGTTTCAAAACATCTACATTTTGTATATTGTCTTATAATAGGTGAGAATCGTTGGAATTACGTTGTAAGCTGATACGATGCAACTCCTTATCACGAAGCTAACTACGTGTTATAAGAGTCCAAAGCTCAATGGATAAACTCATATAAAAAAAAGTAATTATGCAACGTGATTAAATGGATTTGATTGCTCACGACGAAACTGATTAAATGAAGGGGAAAAGATAAGAACAGATATGAAAGACAGTACATTTTAATTTACGCTGTGATTTAGAAATTATTGACATTCGGTCAACAAGGTTACCCACATCAAAATAGTACAAAAATCGTCACACTATTTTCACGATATATAAAAATGTTAAATACTGTATCACTGTAAATAACAATATAATAAGGTATTTGGCTATTTTACTACAACACATAGCGAAATTATTATCAGATAAAGATCTTAGAACACCATGGTCCGAGAGCGGCGTATAATGTGCGTAATGATGCAATGAGCGAATAATGAATGGTCGCCAAATAAATTAGAAAAATCAACAAGGTATGAATACTAGCAGTAAGCCGTGTAACTGAGACAGAGACAATCAGCGCCAGTCGCTTTCGCCAGTTACGTGGTCACACGCATCAAGAAACCTTTGATGTCACGCTTGCCGATAGCGAAATGGGTGCAAAGGCGACGCAGTCACGCACCATCTATAAGCAGACTGGTTCTGACGCGGTATGTAGACTACACCAATCGACAAGCAGGACAGAGTTCCAGTGAGCAACAAAATTAACCCCACCGTACATGGAAATCAGTGTCGCCGATGATTTTCAGCGGAGAGCAGGAAATATGTGAGTGAGAGTATAATCATACTAAATTAAGCTTTCACACTAAAAAGGACTTCTTAATTTTGTCTGTATATACCACTGCACTATTGGTAGTGGTTTCCTTGGTACATTTGGCTTTCTGTACCTACATCTAGACTAGAGGTGAGATGAATGCAATATCAGGGAAGGATACTATTACGCCGAGCACAAGTGGATGGAATTATCCATTAGTCATGACTCCAGACAAGAAGGAGGCTTAATTGAAGCAAAAGTGAAGGATAGTTTCGGACTACCGAAGTTTAAATGACAACTGCAATAGCACTGTATTTACACTACCCTGTGTTGATGAGATTTTGTATAGCTTAGGAAAAGCTAGATATTTCGCCACTTTGGAATGTACAATGTACATCAGATACTGCTGAATGAGGATGATGGAGAGAAAACAGTCTTCTCTGCTCCAGGAGAACATTATGAGTACAAGAGACTACCGATGGAGATAATGAATGGATAGTGCAGTCACTATTCAGATGCTGACGAACACAGTACTAACTTGACTTCTAGGACACAAGATGTTGCGCATTTATCTGATGTGTTCGTGTTCAGAGACACATTAGAAGAAGCTGGTCGCGGTGGCCGAGCGGTTCTAGGCACTTCAGTCCGGAACAGCGCAACTGCTACGGTCGCAGGTTCGAATTCTGCTTCGGGCATGGATGTATATGATGTTCTTAGGTTAGTTACTAGGGCACTGATGACCTCAGATGTAGAGTCCCATAGTGCTCAGAACCATTTGAACCATTTTTGAACATTAGAAGAACATTACACTTGACCTGGAGAGGCATTTGAAAGGTTTCGACTGCACTGCCTAAAATTGCAGAGTGACAAGTGTGAGTTCACACAGAAAGAAGTAACTTGCTTAGGGCATATAAACCTGGGCAAAAAGGACAAGCACAAGAAAAGAATATCCGAGACCCAGTATTATGAAGTAGTTAAAAGAGCTCCTCCATACGGATGGTGTCGTTTTACGAACGGGTTATCATGCACTGCAGCCAGATAAAGACTGTGGTGTCACCGCCAGACACCACACTTGCTAAGTAGTAGCCTAGCCACACGGCAGGTCTAGTCTAGGGAGACTCCCTAGGACTCGCCCCAGTTGTACAGCCGACTTTTCTAGCGATGGTTCACTGTCTACATACGCTCTCATTTGCCGAGACGACAGTTTAGCATAGCCTTCAGCTACGTCATTTGCTACGACATAGCAAGGCGCCATATTCAGTTACTATTGATACTGATATTGTGAATCATGTACCGTGAAGAGCGACGTTCATCATTAATGGATTGAAGTTAAGTTTTCCAACTAATTACGTACGCTTTCTGAATTCTAATCCCTTGTCGTGTTCCAGACCTCTCGTCAGTATAGTTCCTCCCTTCTCACCCCAGCCTGCATGAGCTAAAACGCGTATATTTCGGTCTCCTCTAGAAACATGGTGTTGGCTCTTCTGCCAACCCAACAAAGACACCAATACATGAATTAAACGCCGGCCGAAGTGGCCGTGCGGTTAAAGGCGCTGCAGTCTGGAACCGCAAGACCGCTACGCTCGCAGGTTCGAATCCTGCCTCGGGCATGGATGTTTGTGATGTCCTTAGGTTAGTTAGGTTTAACTAGTTCTAAGTTCTAGGGGACTAATGACCTCAGCAGTTGAGTCCCATAGTGCTCAGAGCCATTTGAACCATGAATTAAAATTATCTTGGTAAAGGTAAATCTATCAGTGACTGACACAGAAGGAAGCAGCTTTCCATGAATAAAAAGCAGTCATCTCCGAACTTACAGTATCCTGATTTTATGCAGTAGTTAATAACCACAACACCAGATACCAGCAAGTAAACGATCAATGCCTTAACCATTCTAGGAGAATTAGGACTGGATTTACCAGCAGTCTTTGCATCATGAACGCTGAACCACACCAAGAAAGGTTATTGTACAACAGAGTGATAACTCTTCTACATAGTGAGGGCAGTGAAGCACAATGGTCCTTACGTGCCTGGAAGAAAATTTATCAGATGAACTAATCACAAAGTATTGAAATGTTTGGCACATGTAAGTGTCTCATTATCAAGATTAATGAAATTCATAACTAAACTATCAGGATACGATTCTGAGATAAGATACAAAAAGGGATCGAAAAACAAAACAGCAGATGGATTGTCAAGAATACTAGAAGATTCTGCTGTAGTCATTAGGACTGGGGAAGACGCCAATGAGAAAGAACAAGTTAAGGTATAGGTATGTAGATGTAGTTGTGGAACCAAAAGAACAGAAACATGCTGTTTTGGTTTTATGTTTCACCCACAGGTAGATATCAAGGGATCAGCGGCACATGTTACTGTCTTAAAAAGTCATGGGAAGGCCTGAAGAAAGACAAAGAACAGAACATTAAAAGTTGCGAGAGTTGTTTGAAGAACAATACTATGACGAATACGGTGAAGATTCACCTATAGCTGAACCAAACACCTAACCAGGTATTCGCTCCTTGGGATACAAACACGTCCGCTTCAGATTACAGAAAAAAGGGATAGACACATGCTAACGTTACAGGACGCCCTTCATAAAATTCGTCTTTGCAGAGCCTGTAGCACAACAGGATACCGACACGATTGCGCGAGTCTTAGTGTAGAGAATAATCTGCAATTACAGTATACGGACAGTATTACTGACAGATTAAAGAACAAAATTTCTATGTGACATCATAAAGAGCCTTAAGAGAATTTTCGTCTATGAAAGTTTGAGAATGTACAGTCTTGTGCGTACCATCTGCATACGAAAGGAGCACTCGAAAGAACGCATCGAACACTGACAGAATACCAACGTTATTACGTGAGAACGAAAAGGAGAATTGGGATGAATGGATGTATTTTCCTACACTTTTGTATACATCACCACACCCCCCCCATCCAATTCACGCTATTTTTCAGGAGGGTATGCGATATTCCTGGGATCCTTCAGTGGGATCTGGCCAAACTAAAATACAATTATGATGACTGCATAAAAGAACTGAAGGAATTGGTACGTCACATGAAGCAGATTTCAAGGAGTTTGAATAAGAAATTTGAGGCAAAGAATGTGGACTCTATGATCGCAAGTAAAACCCCAAAGAATTTAAAGCAGGAGACAGACTATTATTATATGACTAATGTGTGAGAATATGGCAGGTACATAAGTGAACAAGCCCATGGAGAGAGCCTTTTCTACATTGTAATGACCCAAGGACTAAATGTAGTATGGCGAATGCAAATATACCAATGGTGTTCTTTTTAATTTCATACATGTGCGGCTGTGATAAAATAAAGTTGACGAATTCTGAAATATGAACAGAAAGAACCAGCTAAATTAAACGTTAAAATTGATTAAAGAGGGTATTACCTATTATAACGCAAAAGGTATGTGTGAGGGAGACATTGTAATGAGTCCTCGGAGACTTGCCGACGCTCGGTCACTGCCTCTCTTGGACTAACTCTGGCAGCAGTAGCTAACAAGAGGGAAAGGATAACGTACGCATGACTTATAAAATAATTTACGGGTACAGAAAGGAGCAGTAGAGACTGATAACTCCAACTGTAAAACGCAAATTTCTCTCAGTTCATTAATAACCACCTCCATCATCATACCTGTAGGGGAGATTCTTAGTTATACATCAAACGCAGAATCCGGAGACGAAGGTTGCAAGAAGAGAAGTTTCACCGTCATATGTATGTGAACTGTGATCCGGCTCATGTGAAAATCTGACGAGAAGTGCACCCCCTAAGTGAAATTCTTCCCTTAGCGCTTTGTCATCGGATACACTGGATAGCAAATGAAGGAGGGAAAAGATGATTAATTACTGACAATATTTATGCTTCAGGGCTGTATCAATTTTACATAATAATTGTATATAAAAAGAAATTTAAATTAATTCCAAAGATCTGAGGATAAATCTTTTCCAGGGATGGAAAGCGTAATGAAAGAATGACGAATGGTTACCAAAAAATATCTCACCTAGATATGAATATTAACAGTAAGGAATGTAACTTAGAATGATACATACAGCCTCAGTCGCTTTCGCCAGAGCGGTATTTGGCCACACGCATTAAGAAACTACTAACGTCACGTTCGCCGATTGCGAAGTGGGCACAAAGATGACACTGTCACACACCATCTGTAATCAAACTGGTACAGACGCTGAATATAGAGGCCACCGATTGACAAGTGGGGCAGAGTTCCAGCCAGCAGAAAAACTCGACCCCGGCATACACAGAAACCAGTGGTGCAGATTATTACCAGCCGACAGCAGGAACTATGTGAGAGTAATTATACTCAATTAAGCTTGTACACTTAAAATCACTTATAAAACTTGTTTCTATGTAGCCCTGGACTGTCATTAGTGGTTTCCTTAGTATCTTTGCCTGTATGTCCTACATCTCTTTGTCACTCCCACTGTTACGTGTAACTAACGTAAGGGTTCGATGACAGCACTAGTAACGGTTTTGTGGTCCGAAATACCATATGCTGCTGCGTATACATTACTCCTAACAGAGTGTAATGCCGATGTGGTCATTTATTCTAGTAACTGGTTGGGGAATCTAATAATAGCGTGAGGTTACGAACCTGGTCTATGTTTCACATGTAAATCATGTGGGTCTTACTACTCAAGCGATAAACCAGTGTTTGTGCTTTTCTGCATGATCTTGTAAACAATTGAAAAAGTATTAAAGTAAGACCAAACTCCAAACCAGAGTCTCATTTCCTTATGAACACCGTATCTAGAAAATTACCTTGATATATGAGTTCTTTTGCACTATCTCCAACAATGGAGATTTGACAAATCTCTGCTTGATACACTGCATGGTCTCGCCCTCTTCACGAGGCCACTCACGTGTCTAACACGGACAACCTCGAATCCCATGTGGCCTCCACTCTGACTGTGCGATTCAAAGTATATAGTGACACATTTCTGTTTTACAAAAATTAATCCGGTATATAAATAACAGTGTGATAAGATCCATATGGTCCCAGGCTAAGTACTCACTGCCATGTACTTCACAGTGGTTAGGAGAATATGTATGTAGATACATACAAATGATGACACAAGTGAATGCTGCTGAAAACAGCACTCAAACTATATGGAATACTGTGAGACGAAAGTTAGTAGAACCGGCCATTATACCCTATATTACTTTAACTAAATAGGATGACCGTATTGTAACTGGAAACACACAAGCTGCAAGTTATTATTATATCAAGTATTTAATATAGTCTCTAAAGTACATTCATGTAGTTCAACTGAAGATGTGAAAGAATACAACGAAAACCTCATTTCTGAAAAAATTTAGATAATTGAAGTACCAGTGATATATTACATTGAAACAAAACTAAGAAAGATGTGAAATTTCTCAGTAATAATCATTGCACTCATTTTATGGGAGTTCAGACAGACTTTTGAAGAGCTGTTTTAAACGTAAGAAGTTAAAGTTGTCTTCGATATATATAGTTTATCACTGACAGGATGCTTTGTATAGTGTCGAATAGTTTTCGAAGAATAACTTAGTGGATCTCAGCAAATAGAATCCTCGTTAGTTTAGAAAAAATAATTTCAGTCCTATACAACAAGTAGATTGATGGCAGTAATTTGCATAGGATATGAACAAAAGTTAGTGAATAGTGAGGATTGTACTGTAGATGTTCATAATAAAGAGAATATGAATAGGAATCAATGAAATATTGAGCTCCAGAAATGCGTAAGTTCTTCAACATCTTACGTAATTACTAGTTTTAGAAACAAACAAACATGTTACTATATTTTGCATCTTTTGTGAGTATTGGAGGGCAGCGTGGAGGGTAAAAATCGTAGGGGGAGACCAAGAGATGAATACACTAAACAAATTTAGAAGGATGTAGGTTGCAGCAGGTACTGGGAGATGAAGAAGCTTGCACAGGATAGAGTAGCATGGAGAGCTGCATCAAACCAGTCTCAGGAATGAAGACCACAACAACAACGTGACCTAATCTCCTTACTAATGAATCACTTTTAAAGAACATGTTGGTTTACTTATACAAATGTGACCAGTGAGTCTATTATGCGATAATCCCTCACTGCCATCTTGAAGATGGCTCTTTAAAGAACTAGGAATTCATTAACGAAATTCTTCACAAATATTCCATCACTATTTGAGAACAAAACTAATATCTACAAATGTAACACTTACCACGTAAAATATGTGTTTAAGGGGAGTACGTATGGCGGAATTGGTCAAAAAGTGACATTTTCGGATTATTATCTCTTATGAATATTTGATCTCTCCTGAGTAATTTGATACATTATTTGTCGAAAAATTCCAATTGGAAGTGTAGTTTTTATGATTTCAAAGTTAATAGTGCGTGTGTAACATTATCCGGTCGATCTGCACTGACTTGCCTAAGTATCTCTATCTCATGAACTACACTCCTGGAAATTGAAATAAGAACACCGTGAATTCATTGTCCCAGGGAGGGGAAACTTTATTGACACATTCCTGGGGTCAGATACATCACATGATCACACTGACAGAACCACAGGCACATAGACACAGGCAACAGAGCATGCACAATGTCGGCACTAGTACAGTGTATATCCACCTTTCGCAGCAATGCAGGCTGCTATTCTCCCATGGAGACGATCGTAGAGATGCTGGATGTAGTCCTGTGGAACGGCTTGCCATGCCATTTCCACCTGGCGCCTCAGTTGGACCAGCGTTCGTGCTGGACGTGCAGACCGCGTGAGACGACGCTTCATCCAGTCCCAAACATGCTCAATGGGGGACAGATCCGGAGATCTTGCTGGCCAGGTTAGTTGACTTACACATTCTAGAGCACGTTGGGTGGCACGGGATACATGCGGACGTGCATTGTCCTGTTGGAACAGCAAGTTCCCTTGCTGGTCTAGGAATGGTAGAACGATGGGTTCGATGACGGTTTGGATGTACCGTGCACTATTCAGTGTCCCCTCGACGACCACCAGTGGTGTACGGCCAGTGTAGGAGATCGCTCCCCACACCATGATGCCGGGTGTTGGCCCTGTGTGCCTCGGTCGTATGCAGTCCTGATTGTGGCGCTCACCTGCACGGCGCCAAACACGCATTCGACCATCATTGGCACCAAGGCAGAAGCGACTCTCATCGCTGAAGACGACACGTCTCCATTCGTCCCTCCATTCACGCCTGTCGCGACACCACTGGAGGCGGGCTGCACGATGTTGGGGCGTGAGCGGAAGACGGCCTAACGGTGTGCGGGACCGTAGCCCAGCTTCATGGAGACGGTTGCGAATGGTCCTCGCCGATACCCCAGGAGCAACAGTGTCCCTAATTTGCTGGGAAGTGGCGGTGCGGTCCCCTACGGCACTGGGTAGGATCCCACGGTCTTGGCGTGCATCCGTGCGTCGCTGCGGTCCGGTCCCAGGTCGACGGGCACGGGCACCTTCCGCCGACCACTGGCGACAACATCGATGTACTGTGGAGACCTCACGCCCCACGTGTTGAGCAATTCGGCGGTACGTCCACCCGGCCTCCCGCATGCCCACTATACGCCCTCGCTCAAAGTCCGTCAGCTGCACATACGGTTCACGTCCACGCTGTCGCGGTATGCTACCAGTGTTAAAGACTGCGATGGAGCTCCGTAAGCCACGGCAAACTGGCTGACACTGACGGCGGCGGTGCACAAATGCTGCGCAGCTAGCGCCATTCGACGGCCAACACCGCGGTTCCTGGTGTGTCCGCTGTGCCGTGCGTGTGATCATTGCTTGTACAGCCCTCTCGCAGTGTCCGGAGCAAGTATGATGGGTCTGACACACCGGTGTCAATGTGTTTTTTTTTCCATTTCCAGGAGTGTATTCAATCTAGAAGGCTGTGGTTTTCAGCTATTTATTCCTTGAAATCATGTTAATGTTCGTGTTAAGAGTTTGGATGCACTGTGTAAACAGAAATGGCGGTATAATACATGCGTTTCGTGTATTTACTTTGTGGTTGTCGTATTTCATATGTTTTGAACTGAAAACATAGTGGTTTGGTGTGTTATTATGCGCTCTTATACCTCTTTTCAACATGACGAAAAGAAAGGGTGGTTTTAAGAAGCGACGTTTCCATGGAAATCAGCATGTCACAAAATCTGAATCCAGTGTTGATCCTGAAATAGATTTTTCACAGACCTGTGTTAAGGACACGCCTACTAGTGCTTCGAAGAGGAAATTTGGAGACCATGAGGATGTACTTATTGGCAAAGATCAAAATAGTTTAGGTTATGTTCCTTTAAATTTGGGTGTGTTAGGACAAGTTTTGCTGTGTCACGTAAGGTTTGTAGTGGGCAAATTAGCATCTCTAAGGACTCATCTGCAAGGACTGGCCTGGCTAACAAACTTGATATTCAGTGCGAAGTTTGCAGGCTCTCGGCATCATTTTGGACTTCTGAAAAGTGCAAGAATGACTTGTTCGAGAGCAATGTTAGATTCATGTATGGAATGACGTGCATTGGGAAAGGATTGACAGCAGCTGAAGTATTATGTGCAACGTTGAACTTGCCAAACCCACCAACCAGATCAAGTAAGTACACAGAAGTAATTAGTGAATGTGTCAAATCTGTTGCTGTTGCTTCTATGAAAGCTGCTGATAAAGAAGCAGTAGATTTAAATAACACAACAGACTTATCTGTGGCAGTTGATGGCACATGGCAGAAGAGAGGTCACACATCAAAAAATGCAGTTGCAACTGTCACTAGTGTTGACACCAGTAAAGTTTTAGACTTTGAAGTGCTAACTAAATACTGTCATCAGCGTAAATCAGGTACTGTTCAAGTGAAAGCCATAAAACAAATTGTGTTAAGAATTATGAGGGAATTAGTAGGGGTATGGAGGCTACTGCGGTTGTTTCTATGTTCAGACGTTCACAACAGGAGGGAGGTGTGTGTTACACTGAGTACTTGCGGAATGGTGATTCAAAAGTTTACAAATCAGTAGTGGAAAGCCAACCTTATGGTAATAAGCAGATTGTTAAGTTTAATGTGTGGGCCACCTTCAAAAACGGATGGGAACACGTCTCCGAAAATTGAAGCAGACAAAAGGAAAAGAGAAGTTATCAGATGGAAAGGCTCTAAATGGTAAAGGAAGACTTACAGACAAAAACATTGATGAATTCGAGCATTATTATGGAATGGAAATAAGAAACAATACACATGACCTACAAGCGATGTAACGAGCAGTGTGGGCTACATTCTTCCACAAATCTTCCACTGATGTTACACCTACATATGGTCTTTGTCCACCTGGTGCTGATACATGGTGCAGGTACCGCAAAGCTCAGGCAGCGGGTAGCGAGGAACAATTTAGACACAAATATAGCATACCATCTTCAGTGATGGAAGCTATTAAACCAATATATAGAGATTAGCTCATCCTGACCTTCTTTCCAAATGTCTCCATGGTCGAACACAAAACCCGAATGAGTCTTTCAATAATGTAATTTGGACCCGCATACCAAAAAATGTCTTTGTAGGAAGGAAAACTCTATGCTTGGGTGTCTGTGATGCTGTGTTAACGTTTAATGATGGTATAAAGGGAAGAAATAGGGTACTAGAGGAACTTGGTGTCACTCCACGTGCCAACACACTGCAATCCATTCAGCGAATGGATCGACTTAGGATCATGAAAGCCCAGCGTGCAGCAGAGGAAATGACTAAGGAAGCAAGAGGCAGGAAAAGATGGAAGCTTATCGGTTTGCAGGATAGTCAAGACCAGGATCCAGATAATGCTGATTATGGGCCTGGCTGTTTATAGAGGTTGACATGCTTCCATGTGTAAGTTAATATCAAATAAAGTGTTTGAACTTGATTTGCCGGAAATGACATTTTTCAAATTATTTGACCCATTATGTCAGAAACTATTACAGATAGATACCTCTAATTTTACACTGTGTTACCAATTGGTGTACTGCAGCTACTGAACCTCCCCAAACATCTCTACCTCTAACGGTTTTTTACTTACGGAAGAAAAAGTTGACTTTTCAAAGAAAATATTGAACAACATTTAAAATAAAATCGTAACTATCTAATTATTTCTCTGTACATTTTGATTCTGGTTCAGTAATCAGAAAAGGAGTGTTGCTATACATCGCAAAAATTTCAGATCTCTATCTGTCACAGGTTCTGAGATAATGGGTCATCAATTTTGCAAATTTAAAACTGTGGGTATAGGACGTACGTACTCCCCTTAAGAAAGATATGTTGAATACGCAGCAGTAAAAATCGTCGAACACTTGACAAATAATGTAGAATGTATGACAGATAGCAGAGACATTTATAAATTTAATCTCAGATCGTTTCTTCTTTAAAATTACTTTTATCTTTAGACAGACGTTTAATTAACGCTTCTACTACCAGGATTTTTTGTTTCACTACGTATCACTGGAGTTGTAAAGACCCCAAGTAATTTTCACAGGGTATATTGGCACATTTGTAATGAACCATCAGAAAAACATGCATTACATTGTTCAACGTAACATTCATCACATTTCATAAATATTACGAACTAGAAACAAAAATAAATTTGTATTAGGATCGTATCGACCCCAATGGCGCTCAATGCACAAAACCATGAATAAATTTTAGGGTGTTGTAAATATGATACTGATTATAACGTCATTGGATACAACTTACTCATAGGAAGAATGTCACATTGCTTGAAAATAATAGCTTTGTAAACAAGAGAGATACAATTTCCGAATATGCATAAGGGGTCATATCGACCTAACTGGTACTAGGAAGGGTACATAAACAACAGAGGTAGACACCCTGACAACGGCTGCAAAACTAAGTGGCAACTAATATTTTCATTGCTGCAGGGATTTCGATTAACAGCTGTTCAATGTGATATTCTTCGGTCTAGCTTCATAAAGCAAATAATTTAAATTGGATCACACTACAAAAACCATGAAAATTTTTTGAAGCGTTGTAAACGTAACTCCTCGCAATTGGAGTTGTGTGCCTACCACTCATTACAAACACACGTGTACGTTAGGTTTTTTCATGGTTGTTGGAGTGTCTTCGTTTCGTGCAGGAGTCATAGGAGCCTAACATAAAAGTTTCTGGCTAGTCATCAAGAAAGAGTTAGAGACGACGAAGATAATAATCAGGAACATTCGTAAGAAAACTCTATTCATGATGAAATGTAAAAACTTAGACTGAAGTCAGTACGGGAAAATCCATCAGTTCACAGATTCTCTCAACGGTAAATTCAGGAAATATTCACCTTCACTTTTTAAGTAGGATAGCTCTGGTGCTGGCCCTCCTCTCACTACAGCGTGCAGACCATGAATGACGAAACTCACGGACTCGGAATAATACTAAATTAAATTTACTATTATTATTACTTTTATTATTATTTCTTTCCTTTCTCAGACGTTATGTCTGGTTAAAAATGGAAAGCGACGCGGACCTTGATCAAGCGTGACTTCCTTTTAACTGTACGGTATATGTTACTTTGAATTTAGGAAGTTTCGAGTCATTGAACATGTATCAATAATTACAGATTTCTGTATTTGTATATACAAGTTTGGATGTAGCTGTATTGCGTTGATGTACTGGTGGATATTGCGTGGTATGACTCCTGTAGTTGAAAGTATTATTGGTATAATGTCAACTTTATCCTGATACCACATGTCCTTGACTTCCTCAGCCAGTTGGATGTATTTTTCAATTTTTTCTCCTGTTTTCTTCTGTATATGTGTTGTATTGGGTATGGATATTTCTATTAGATGTGTTAATTTCTTCTTTTTATTGGTGAGTATGATGTCTGGTTTGTTATGTGGTGTTGTTTTATCTTTTATATTGGTTCTGTTCCAGTATAATTTGTATTCATCATTCTCCAGCACATTTTCTGGTGCATACTTGTATGTGCGAACCTGTTGTTTTATTAGTTTATGTTGTATTATTATTATTATTATTATTATTATTTATAATAATATTCACACCCTGATCCTAAACAAACCTGATATTTTCACTATGGTGCACAGGACTCGAGTGACGGGACCAACGGATTTGGTCCAGTAATAAAGGGGGGAAGGTATAAGCGGGACTTCAGTATTACTGTTACAGATGGGAGGGGAAGTGTGAGCTGCAAGGAGACCCTGGTGTGTGTGTGTGTGTGTGTGTGTGTGTGTGTGTGTGCGGGAGGGGGGGGGGGAGGGACGGAGGTGACCTTGAATATAACTAGCACAATTGCCTCACATTTAACAAGTTATCCCTTACCTTATGCTGTCAGTGGAATGTGATGCACTGCCCGATGTTTATCTTGGCTCATACCTACCCTGACCCCATACTAATACGTGGCTTCAGACGAATAACTTACTCTTGTAATTCCTTTCTGTTGCGTGGTATAATGAGATATAATACTAGTGTAACAACACTAATGTCGAAGACACAATAAAGTATTAATTAGTCAACATTCTTTGTTCTTATGTATGTGACTAAATTAGAACAGACGAATGACACATTTTGAAATAAAAATTAACAAAATTATGGTTCGCTTGTTTTCCTATCAACTCGCATTTTTCTGAAGTAAAGAAATAATCGAAGCATTTCTCTTACGCCTTTACTGTGCGTGACAGATTATAAAGGTAGGAGTCTAAAGTACCGAGGGGATTGTGCCCACAGAAATATTTTGCAGACAGTAACTGTCTTCGAATGTACCAGTCAGAACAGAGAAACACAGTATTCTCTCTTACATCTCATCAAACACCACACACTTAGACAATAAATTAATTTAAAGTCAAACATCGAGTTTAGTCTATACAGTTACTTCCTTCATGTATGCCGTCTTAACGTGTAATCAGAAGCTATAACGGGAAGCTTTACTACTGCTAACTACGGACAGTTACTTTGAATCCATATTTGTAACGGAGCAGGCTATTTTGCGATAGTTCTCAGCGGATATGGTTTGAAAGCACGTTTCCTGAATCTAAATTTCTTTATTATATGTAGTTTCTTGATTTGATTTAATTTCACACGTACGATCCACTAACATGGAAAGTAGATCACTATATTTTTTAGTGTTAGAATCTGAAACAGCATTGTGTAGCTAAAATTATAACAATCTATTAGAGTCTCAGTTTAATGAAATTATGTTTCGATGCCAAAGTAGCTTTGTTTCTTATTTTTCTGTTCTGTACATGCTCTCTCATTGCATACTATGCAAACACGCTCGGATCCAAGGGATTTCACACCGCTTTGGACAAGAAAAATGTGACAGCGGTGCCGCCACATGAGAATAGTTTATATAACTCATGTACTGCCTATACATTATGATGAAGACATTTGGAAAGGCACAGTGGGTTGAATCTGGCTAGTTATTTTCATCAGAGTGATAGGGAAGATCTTAAGTAACTGGGGTGTTTTCGTTTACCAATGCGATGTATAAATGTCTCTGGTCATTACAAAAAATGGCTCTGAGAACTATGGGACTTAACATCTGAGGTCATCAGTTCCCTAGAACTTAGAACTACTTAAACGTAACTAACCTAAGGACATCACACACATCCATGCCCGAGGCAGGATTCGAACCTGCGACCGTAGCGGTCGCGTGGTTCCGGACGAAAGCGCCTAGAACCGCTCGGCCACAAAGGTCGGCCGGTCATTAAAAAAGCAGGAGTGTGGTTCTGGACAGTGTTGCGACCGCCACGAAAGGCACTGCTTGCTCCGCAACTTCCTTCCATGCTGGCTACACTGTTATTACGAAGTTTTTGTAGTGGATCGTTCCATTCCTCCACCAGCGCGGGCGATAACTGATGGATGGTCGATGGTGAATATGGACGTGGTGCAGTGAGTCTCCCAACGCATCCTACAAATGCCCAATTGGATTTAAGTCGAAGGATGGGCAGACCAGTCCATTCGCCGAATATACTCCAGATACACCTCCACCTGCGCTGCTAATTCAGTCGCACATTGTTATCTATAAAAATTAAGTCAGAGGCGAATTCACCCCTCGAAAAGACACACATGGGTGAGGAGTACAGTTGACCATTGAGTGTACCGTGTTCTAATATCTGGCGGATAGTACGACCATGAAACATTATACCTTACCACACCATAACACCTAGAACAAACAAACGAATATGTTCGACAGTTTCCCGGTTGCTTTACCTGTTCGCACTCTCGTTATATGAGGGTACGTGCAACATTGCCGAATATGATCGTTTTAGGGGTCCAGATGTTATGGTGCAATGGCATGATGGTGAGTGGGCGTTCTGACCTCTGACTTAAATATAGTTTCTGTGTTTGAATAAAAGTGTCATTCCAGTTCATCTCATTGCGTATTTCATTCAGTTACATTCTTTAATTATACTGCAGCCGTTTTTTTATGTACAATCGAAGCTTCATCGAGCTATGTTACTTGGTAGTGACACATCACGTTAAAGTTACTTTGTCCTTAAGTTCTGCACACTAGTGCACAATGTACAAATTTTTTATCAAATTATCCTACAGCAACTAAGGCAACTGTACACACAGGACAAAAGTTAATCACTTCTATGAGACATCACGTGTGGCATTGCCTCCAGCCTGATAACGGCCTAATTTGGTGTAGATAAATGTTCACAAGTTTCTTCAGGAATGACTTGTCCTTGTGTCCTTGTCAGCTAGTGACTGATGATGAAATGCCGTAGAGTTACCGAATTTCGAGTATGTTGTCTTCTACGTTTCCCCAGCAGTTGTAAACAGACCCACATTTTTCAGTGGGATTCAGGTCTGTATGTTAAACGTGACAGGAGTGATGCAAGTCACCTGAGATCGTCAAAGCGGAGACGTATATGTGCGACTGTTGTCGACTTTTCAAAATGGGAGTGTCCAAAGCGTACTCATCATGAATATGTAGAACAGGAGGCAAAATTAGGTTCCCCTGAACGTTGAAATAGAAGTCGTGGTTCATTTTCAACTTAGCCTCGTGAGTGGGCCCAACACACGGCACGAAAAATGCCTCCAAAATACTGTAGAATTACCTTGGGTGTCAACTATACTCTCCACACACTGCTGGATAAAAGCTGTCGTAAGCGAGCTTCTCATTTCATCATACTCTGGAATATATCTAACGATGTGTAATGGAGGGTACTTCAGGTATCATTAACTGATCCCCCTTGCCTGTTCCATTCGTAAGTTGTGCGTGGGAAGAATGGCTGTCAGTAAGCCTCTGTATTAGCTCTAATATCTCGAATTTTGTCTTCGGGCTTATTTCACGAGATGTATGTTCAAGGAAGTAAGATGTTGTCTGACTCTCCCCAGAAAGCACTCTCTCGGTATTTCAACAGGAAACCTCTTGATGATGCACAACACCTCTCTTGTCAGACACTGGAGTTAGTTGAGTGAATTATGACACTCCTGTGAGAAAAGCTGTTACAGATGACAACAGCACGCAGTTGCCATCAAAAGGTCTACTTTGTGAGAATGACCTTGATTTGCTGACAGCAACAGTTCCTGCTGGGTTGGAAACCGGTTGTCATTGACAACGGGTAACAATGGTTCTGGCCGTGTCTGTTAGGGTACTTCTACAACCACAGTCCTTACAGTGTGATTAGAGATACAAAAATCTCCTATGTAGTAGATATGGTTTTAAACGGCCTTATAAAAGTGTTAGACAAACCCGCCAGGGTAGCTGAGAGCGCTAACGCGCTGCCTCCTGGACTCGGGTAGGCGCGCCAGCCCCGGATCGAATCCGCCCGTCGGATTAAGGACGACGGCCGGTGTGCTGGCCAGCCTGGATGTGGTTTTTAGGCTGTTTTCCATATCCTACTAGGTGAATACCGGGCTGGTCTCCACCTCCCGCCTCATTTACACGACTCGCAAACATCTGAAACACATTCTCACTATTTCACGATTTACACTAGACGCAGACATCTGGGGTACACTAATTCCGTTCCAGGGGGTATGGGGTGTTGGCAGGAAGGGCATCCGGCAACCCTTACACTTAACCATGCCAAATCCGTACTTAACCCTGCCGACCCTGCGCACAATGCGGGATAAAGGCGGCAGCAAAAGTAAGAAAGAAAGAAGAAAGGTGTTAGACAAAAATGTGGGTACATGGCGAGAAATCCTTGCTTGAACGTAAATGCATATCCTAGCCAAGCCTGCAATTTGTGTTGTTGTATTTGATAACTAACGGCGCCTGCGCTATGCCCTCAATAAGTAGCAAGTGTCAGTCGTGGTCAGAGCAATGCGCTGTATAATTGTGAGTACCTCATGTTGGAGCTAAGTGAATTCGAACGTGAGAAATTGTTGTTGCTCGTGTGGTGGGTGGTTCCGAAACCAAGATAACCGAAGTGTTTGGTGTTCCAAGAGGCACCGCATCCAAGATTTATACCGCATACACGTGAAGTGGAAAACTACTATCCCCTAAGTAATAACGTGAACGAATATGAGTGTTGACTGAAGGTGATGGACGTTCATTGAAGAGGAGTGTGAGGACAAATAAAGAACAACAGCTGCTAAATCACTATACAACTGAATATCACCTGAATGAACTACGTCAGCACCAAATCAACACATAAGGAACTTCAGAAGAAGGGAATTACAGAGTGAGGTGGAATTCCAAAACCACTTATGAGTGATGGAAAGGCCCGTAAAGGGAAAACGACGTGCCGAAACCATACAAATTGAATTATGGAGCAATGGAAGAAGGTCATTCGATTCTATGAGTCTCCTTTCACACTGTTTCCAACTTCTGGTCGAGTTTACGTCTCAAGAGTGAAACTTGGTGGGGGTTTGGTGATGTTTTGGGCAGCCATATCGTGGTACCCCACGAGCCCCATGGTTACTCTGGAAGGTCACATTACTGCCAAGATTTATGTGATCATTTTGGCTGATCAGTTTCACCAGATGTTGTACTTTTAGTTCCCCAGTGATGGCGTTGTTCCAGTACGTCACGTTCCCTGGTCACACAGCTCTCATCTTCCAGGACTGCTTTTCTAAAAATGGTTCAAATGGCTCTGAGCACTATGGGACTCAACATCTTAGGTCATAAGTCCCCTAGAACTTAGAACTACTTAAACCTAACTAACCTAAGGACATCACACACACCCATGCCCGAGGCAGGATTCGAACCTGCGACCGTAGCAGTCCCGCGGTGCCGGACTGCAGCGCCAGAACCGCTAGACCACCGCGGCCGGCTGCTTTTCTAAGCACTAGGATAAATTTTAGAATGTCCCTTAGTAACCAGTCACCAGATCTCAATATTATTAAGCCTTTGTTGCCCAGTATGGAAAGATGGTTGTGTGATCGCTATTCATCTCCATCAACAACGTTAGCTAGACTTGCTACAGTTGCGCAGGAAGAATGATAGAATATTCCCTTGAAACCCATAAAGGGTCTACATTTATCCATTCCGAGGCAACACGAAGCTGTTTTGAATGCCATCATGCTTCCTATACCGTATTAGACATGGTAATGTATTGTGTTTCTGGTGTTTCTATGTTTCTGTCGAGCCCCTGCAACTGGATTATTTGATTGCTCAAATTGTTGCAGCCTGAGAGACCTGTATGTTCTGAGGGTTGTGAAAAACCCTTAGACGGGGAAGGGCTCGTTAGACGAGTACTAAAATGTGCTGGAGGCAGAACATTCGATCCAATGAGGCCTTTTTTTCCCTCATCGTGCAGTAATATAGACCGCAGGAGTGTCTGCGCCTTTCGTATTTATCAAGCCTTCTGAAGCGATGCGGGCTCGCGGTAGTGCATGGAATCAGTACAAAACACGACCTGCGGATGGAAAAACAAAAGCCAGACGTAAATACTGCGCGAAGCTCCGCCATTACGCGCACGCGTCGCTATTGCGTCAGCATCTTAGTGAATGTTCACAATCTGTTTAAGGCCTGGTTTCGTCACAACCTACGACCAGAAAGAAACAGAGAAGTAGCAAATAGATTGAAATAAATCGTGCTGAGACTACGCCTTCCACATCTGCAGAGAAACCGAAGCTGACGGATTGCCACGGTTGCCAACGAAGAAGCTGACGACAGCATTGCTAGAGGTATGTATGCCACGGTTCACAATCAGAATCGAAATACTTGGACGATGCCACCCACAAGGCACGACATAATACGTCATGTGCGTAGAGCAGGTCTTCTGCAGGCATAATACTAACATGTGCACGCAGGTAATCATGAAATAACATTCGCTCCATTAACTATTGATGGATGAAGGGATGTTGAGGGCCACAATTTGGTTAATTTCACAATAATAATTTCGGATCGAGTATTTTGGAAGAAAATTCGCCCCTGAGAACAGAAGGTAACCTAGTGCCTCCTAGAGTGAATAGGTTTCCGAAACTACATAATCAAGGCGTACCTATCCGTCCAGTTGTGTATCAACCGCTCCATCATAAAAAACTGATTAATAAATTGGACATCCTAATTAAAAACATGACTAAACTGAAATGAGGATATGGGTACTTGAAACGCAGTGTACATTATTAACAAGAAAAGAGTAAGAAGGAAAGATCTATCTATTTCATACAGTGCTGAATTGGTAACCTTTGACGTCTGCAGTTTGTTTTCCAACATACCAGTAGGGGAATGTGTTGGTATTCTGAAAGAGTACAAGTACAGATCTATTGTCAACCCTGTAAAATTGAATCACTTGAAACTGGACGTTCAGACACGATCAGCAAAAAACTACTTCCGGCACCAAGGGACTCAGTATAAACAGTTAGACGGTTTACCTAGAGCGTACCCTCTTAGTGCGCTTTTGGTTGAAATATTCGTGGATCATTTCGAACAAGTTTTTAACTAAAAATCCGATAACTACAAGTTTTAAATACTGGGTCAGAGATGTAGATGATGTACTGTGGATGTGGACAGGCACTACAAAACAGCTCGATACACTTTTTCATAACTGAAACAGACAACGTAAAAATATCCAGTTTGCAATGTACTTACTAGATCCTACAACTGAAATCAGTATAAAAACACATTGTTCCAATATTTAAAGAAATACAGCAATTACAGACGCTTTAATACCTTCTTGTTCACAACAGCCAGTGTCATAGAGGTATGTAGCTTTCGAATCAACAGTACAGCATCCCATATCCGTTCCCGTGTCCAAAGAAGATTCAAGACAGAGTTAGACATAATAAAATTTACTGACTCAGTAAATGACTATAACCAATGAAAATGGTATCCCTTCTCTATGCTCACCCAGCTGTCGTTTCCAGTGTTTTGAGGAAGTGATATACAATGTCACACGTACAACAGATATACCAGAGTGTAGCAAAAGCACTCATGTCCTGAAACTGACGAATTTTCACCAATGTGAGGAATACCACACCCTAGTCTATTTTCAGTAGCAAAGATGAGACCCAATTATTGGCCTAGTGGGAATACAAAATTACTTGACCTGATTATGGGTCAGGCATACACATAGCAACTAGGCTGACAAGATATGAACACAGATGGGTACTGTAAAATTACGACCCCACATTTGCTGAGTTTGGATGGAGTGAGGGGCACTGCTAGCAGTCACAGACTCATGTCTTCCGCTTAGCAAACAAACCTTCTGAAAATCCTAGAAGTTAATGGACATCCGATTCAAAATCTTGATTTTATATTGCGTGACCAAACACAGCTCAGTACGTCCCAACTTCTGACGTTCACTGGATCTTCGCCGGCCGCGGTGGCCGTGCGGTTCTGGCGCTGCAGTCCGGAACCGCGGGATTGCTACGGTCGCAGGTTCGAATCCTGCCTCGGGCATGGGTGTGTGTGATGTCCTTAGGTTAGTTAGGTTTAAGTAGTTCTAAGTTCTAGGGGACTTATGACCTAAGATGTTGAGTCCCATAGTGCTCAGAGCCATTTGAACCACTGGATCTTCTCAGTTTTCCAGTACTTCCTTCACTGTTTGTTTCTTTCTGTTCCTCCGTTTTACGGTATTTATTTATTTTGGTTACCTATGTAATCCATTTATTCTGTTCTTCCAATTATCAGTCTTATGTTTGTCTCTTTTTTGTATAGTTTTCCAAGCTATTATTTAATAGTTTTGTCAAGTACTGATTTATTTCATTGGGATTGTTAATTTAATGAAAGTTGTAGTATAGGTATTGTTTCTCATGTTTTCCCTGGTTTGCTCCCTTTATGTATATTCATTGTTCAGTTTTTTACCTTTTTAATTGCATTAGTACCGCACTGTCAATGACGACATTTACTGTGTGTGTGTGTGTGTGTGTGTGTGTGTGTGTGTGTGTGTGTGTGTGTGCCTCATTCTAAAGGAATAACATCTTTTCGCATATAGTTTCCAAATACTGTAATTTCTTTGATGACGATAGTCAATTAAAGTTTGATGATGGGCTTGTAAGGCGAAAACCGGTTAACTAAACATACTAAGCCTCTAGAACACACACAAGTTTGTTCTAACAAGAAGCGACGGAAGATTCAGTTAAAATATATTTTTATTTTTATTCTATATTATAATTTGGGAAAAATATTAAGTCAAAAATTCTTCATCACGTAAGAATTAAGACGTATGAGCTGCAAGTAATTCAACAGGTGTACTGTATGTTCGGAGTCAGTGGGCAAAAATGTAAGTGCTTTCTGTTCAAAAGCAGTCTGGAAAAAATATGTGCAGTGACTTTATTGTTCTTAAGTGTGATTTTGACTATTGTTAAAACAGAACATACTACTGCTATATACTACATCGATTAATTATGCACCTCAGCCATTAAGTACTATAGTTTTACTTAAATATTACCTCAAGTACAATATACTTTTCTTCTTCACGAACTGGTTTGTTAGTTGCGCAATTCATTGATAGTGAGAAGTATTTTGTATTAAAACAATATACACTAGGATGAAGTAACAACGTGGATAACAAAACAATTCATATGCATTTTACTATATATGTGGTGAATTCACGGCAAGGAAACCAAGACGACCAATTTCTAATGTATTCAAGACGTCATATTGTTCATATTTCCACTGTCAACTGGGAGATCAGGATAAAGATTGAGCACCTCACATGATGTGAACTAGGTGTAATGTTAAGCCAACCACAATGGCTGAAAGGCAGAAAGGAGCACTTCCCATCTGGCGTACCGACCATCTGGCGAGTCCCTCAAAATTTTGTTGAGAATTGCAGCTTCTGTTGGCTTATGTAACTGGTTTTTCATCGAAGAATTAAATGAATTATGAGTATCCTAACCTACCATCGGCATTTGCATCTCTTCCTCAGGGTGAAAACCTACCAGCTGCAGCTTCTCCATCTGCATGATAACAAGTTCCTAATGCTTACAATTAATATACGAACTCAGAGCAAGCAGATTGTCAATAAAGTGAAGAGGACAACTTTTCACAACAATAATCACATGAATAACGCTACTGCACGATTTAGTTCGATATATTTCGTGATTTACGCTTATCCGAGGAGCATACAGATATTTCATCTTCTCATCTTAAGGAATGGAACTTACTTGACGAAAGAACAATAATTCCTCGCTTCAGACAATGTAATAAAGATATGATGACATACTACCATATGGTGAGCAACGTTTTTGGTTTTAGTGATGTAGTAGTTTTAATGAAACAATAAAATGTATCACATGCTGCAGAATAGTGCTTATTTATAACCACTCTAACAGTCTGCGTGGTGTCTGTTTGTTCTATATCGTGTCTCCCTACCACTTTCGCGCAACGACGCTCTGAGCGTGTTTTTTTAGGGAACTGACTAATTTGAACCTGGGACCTGTTGCTGGTAAGGAGACGCCAGACCACACATGACATATAGAGTTCAGTGAGGCTAGCGATGATATAATCAAATACTTAATGATTTCAGCGTCAGCTCCACTGCACTCCCTGTAAAGGAATCTTAATACTAACTAAATTTAGTGGAAGGGGTTCAAGGCTTTCCTATTTTTAGTTAGCTGGCAAAATAACGTCGAAAAAGCAGTTTAGTTTACCATTGGAATTTTTATTCTACTCACAAAACATTGTTTATAAATTGCGCTATTGATGAAAGGAAATATTTTAATACAGGATGATAAAAAACAACTACGTTCAACAAAAATGTGAACGAATATTCCCTGAATGGGTTTCCAAGTTCTACAATGGATCGAAGGATGACCTGTGCCATATCACATCTATAATCTAGGTTTAAATTAAGTTTCACAAGAGAGAAAACTATCAAAATTGTCTACAGTGACCCTCAATTATCTTTAATTACTTATCTAACTTGTCGTAAATTACAGTGGCGGATGTGGCTTCTCAATAACTATATGACAGAAAAATCATAGCGTTTCAGATTTTTACTTCAAGTGGCAAATGTGAACACCATGAGCTTTAATTGACGATCGACACTAGTATTACTCAAAAAGGGGGTGTAACAGATGAAACTTCTGCAGTTCTGAGTGAAGCTTTATGCGCTGTTATGCGGCATCGCGTGCGTTCATTACCTTGTCGGTGTTCGTCAGGGGGTGGAGGACAGCACAGCTCTGCTCACCTCGCCATCTCGGAAGCAACTCTCTCCTAACTTCTCCTTCCTACAATTTACCGAAGTTGGTTTAAAAAACTATCTGGCTGTGTTTTCATCTGACCAATCAGGGTCTCAATGTTAACCCTAAGCTCTGGCTACAAAAAATCTGTATATCCAATGAGAAACGTTATACTTTCCATGGTGGGGCAATATTTTTTAAAGTTTACAACGTAACAGAGACGCGAAAAAGTCTCACGCTGAGACTTGCGGCTGGGGTGGTCCTAGCGGTTAGCTGGCTCCGTGCATGTCCGTCCCTTATCGTAGGGCCTTCCAGCTTAACACGGTTCTGCTCTCGGCTTAGATTCTCGTTTCTCCCCTCGGAACTGCGTCTGTCTCACGGTGGGAAGGTATGACATGCATTTAGGCATTCTTGTCTTAGTGTGTGGTGTTCCATTTGCTCACTCGTTACTCGCATTACTTTGGTTAATTTAATGTCACGAATTATTCGGTGCTATGTGACATACTACTGGATTTGCTTATCATGTCAGGGTTTTCATGGAAGGTGTTGGATTTGCCTGACACCCTACAACACATTCGAGACGAATCTGAAGGCTGTACTATTAAGAAAATTTATTGGAGATAGTTGAAGCTATTGAAGTATATGAGAATGGGACATACGTGGTGATCGTAAGATAATTGCCTTATTAACTGGTTACCAGCATCCTTTGATAAAGTTCTGCTATTTTCTTTCCCTTTGGTACAGCCGTGTAATACAGAAACATTCTATAGTTAAATAATGTCTACGGCGATAGGAATTGGCCCCAGGGAAACATAATGTGAAATACGTACAGTCGAGCTCAAAAGTATCCGAACAACCTGAACTGCATTTCGCCTGATTCGCATGCAACCCACATAACGCAGCTGTCTAGCAGGTCCTCTAATCGCTCCATGGTCCAGTCGTTTGACTATTGAAAATGGTTCCAACAAGTCACCACTAGAAAACACTACTCTGTATCGCAATAACTCGAGATGTGAAGTAATACTACAGTACTACAACTATCAGGGAATAACTAATCACAGATAAGACTGTCATTAAGGCTTGTAAACTCAATAATAATAATAATCAATAAATGACATACCTGAAATGTTACCATTCTCATAATTATGTCAGATAGGTAATGCATGGTCCAGTCGTTTGACTATTGAAAATGGTTCCAACAAGTCACCACTAGAAAACACTACTCTGTATCGCAATAACTCGAGATGTGAAGTAATACTACAGTACTACAACTATCAGGGAATAACTAATCACAGATAAGACTGTCATTAAGGCTTGAAAACTCAATAATAATAATAATCAATAAATGACATACCTGAAATGTTACCATTCTCATTATTACGTCAGGTAGGTAATGCACGTAGTACGTTCGTCGTATTCATGATTTCCTCTTCAAAGTAACAAACCGAACTTATTATTTAACACAAAATGACATTAAAATTTAAGTTATTCACGAGCAGCTAGTTGAGAATATGTATGAACTTCAAATGACACGACGAACCATCTCGTTCTGCATATGGATTCAAACGCAGGTCATGCAGACTAAGCAAAGATTTCGTGACTGACGGAAACTAACAGTCATTCCTAATTAGGCATACACAGAGTGATATACCTCGATTCAAACAGGATCAGTTAGCAAATATCAACTTTAAATTACATAACGCAAACATTTTTAACGGTCGCGAATTCCTACCCAGCACCTGTTGTCCCTGTTAACGAACTACGAGATATGTTAAATGTTGCTTCTTAACAAGTAACTTATTTGAAATGCCGTGAGGTAAACCTTTGTGTTGGACAGGGATTCGAACCCAGAACCTAATCGGATAGATATGGAAGCACAATCAACTGTGACATATCGCATTTTCTCTGCAGTAGCTAGCTGTTCTAACTGAAATGACGAGACGAAACATTAAATTTTTCCTTTCCAGGACTCCAACCCACCACCTATCGCTGTTTTATTCTAGAGAAAACGAACGTTAAATATGGGTTTGTTGCACCAGCAGCGACATGTGAGCATGTTTGAACTAGAAATAATATGACGAAGAGTTCAGTGCTGACTGGGAATAGAGCTCCCACACATATCGTTGTTGACTACACACAAAGAGACGTCAGCTACCAAATTTTTCTCCACCAGCAGCTCGGAATAACATCTTGATCTTACAGTGATCTCGCAAATAGTTCTGTGTCTCACTGGGAGTCATAGACGTCAAATATAGTTACTGTTGACAACGAATGAAAATACATTAAAAATCGAAATTATTATCCACCAGCAGATAGGTGTTCTCATGCTAGATCCTGATAATACATAATGAAATCTTTAGTGCTGGGCCAGGATTCGAACCCATTCACGCCCAAAATGTGGAGATGTCGAGGAATCTGCAGTATTGAAAAAACAACAAATTGTAGCCGAGCTGTATGTACTGGTGATAGAGTTTCTACATGCCGCCACTCGAGACTATTGTGACTCAACCTAACGTCTACTTAGTAGAGAAGGAATATCATTTTTAAAGTGAATTTCAGACCACAATGCCATTATATCTTCTTCACTTGGTGTAGCCAGAAGAGAATGGAATCTGTCTCTCCCTATCTAAAATCACTGCCCAAAGTTGGAACCGAACCCAGACCATAGATATATCAACCTATCATCAGCCCAACAGACCACCAAATCCTCCCCTGACTGGCTCATTTTTCTATCATAACGCCGTTGTGCCACACTGGCTGAGAATTCTGACACACAGGCTCCCTGTATCAATTTGCAGAATATTCAGTAAATTCATTTACTTGGTTGCCCGAATCACCATGAACTAGCTGCCTCGGCTACCCTGTGCATACATTCGATTTTATTTTGTAATCACCGAAATAAAATCACGTAACTGCCACCTACACAGAAGTGCCAACAGTGTAGGGTGCAGAAATTTAAATAGGAAGTGTTCCATTCCACTTGAGCTATTCTGTTGCGCTATCTGTTTGTTGAAAACGTCGTACAGTGCAAAAGAAAACGTATAACTGCTTGTCTCTCACAGGTATTGACCTGACCATATGCATTATCCCACAGAGCTGTGGAATGCAGAAGTTCTGGAGGAGTTGTTGTTGACTTCTGGAGGTTTTATACCTACGTCTCAGCTAGTAGTGTAATGATAAGTATCGCGCGTGGTAGATAAGATGTCTCGAGTTCGAGTACATTCACTGCTATATTTTTTAAAACGCAATTCTGCTGTGTGCTAAGGTTATCAATCTAATGGAACTGGTAACATAATTCCGTTCACTTCTCAACCCAAAATAGTCGTATGTGGAAAAAGGGCTAACTTCTGCGACATTTTGTTCATTTCAGGTTTAACAGACAGCCAGACAGTAGACGCAACTCGAAACTTTTGTATTATGTATGGGGAGAGCGCATCGTGCCATAATACGTCGGAGAAGTGTTTCCTACATTAGCTGTCATCTGGTAGTGGCATTTTATTCTTTTGCAAACCTTGTTTGACAGCTTTAACTCAGAACAAGTTTTCAACATGCATGTAATCAATAAACCGCATGTGCATTTTCAAACTGTTATAGATAACACAAGAGAATTTGCATATATCGTCGATGATTAATTTCTCTCTCATGTTTACTATTGTTTTAACAACATTAAAGGAAACCTTACGAAAACTGTGAGGTGTATTATAAGAAATGTAATAAAACTACCCACAATAACCTTACGACGAAGGTCTGTTTTAATAAAACTGAGTATCTGTACACGAGCGTGCCTCTATCGACACGAATTGGTGAAATACTACTCACTTAGATTTTGATTGAGTCTGTGTTTAATTGGTATGCTGTATCATACTCAAGATTTATGCAAATGTGGCATTTCATAAATAAAGTTATGTATTCCTAGAAACCCAAAATTTGCTTGTCAGCAGCGGAAAGAGGCGTTACCTGTTGTGCAGCATTGTTAGTTTTTCACAAGTGCACTATGAGCCAAAAGTATTTTCTTGCCATTTCCTTAGCGATGTTTGATATGACTGTTTGTAGCTCTTTCACAGAAGGAATAAAAACACTACACTCAGTGAGACTGGAACTGCGAATCATAACAGACGCCTTTTCCCAGGTCAGCACGTTACCACAGAGCTGACTGAGAAGTATGTGGGTTAGCTTCCTCTTACGAGACCAATAGTGGCTAGAACTCATAAACCGGTATTTGAAGGACGAGATTAGTTGCGATTTCCACGTGGTGAAAACCGTAAATTTACAATCTTTTGTTACATCTCAAGCGATAATAACACAGATTATTCAGTGGAAATGACAGGTAAAATCAAGTGAACTTCGAGGCTTAATTCCGTGCAAACCAGGAAGTAACTCGTCGATCACAGAGTTGCCTAACATACATTGTCTTGTTGCCAAATCTCAGTTACAATACCAGCAGGAAGAAGACGAACCGATGTGATCTTACAGAGGGCTGGGAAGTGACCATAGTTGGTGTCTACAAGTCGCGGCTGGTACGGCCTGGAATACGTAATGCGTCTGATTCGCATTTCTGAAACTAGGTTTAGGGACTGGAGCGTAGTTACTAACAATACTCAGAACTGACTGCAAACTAAGCATCATAAATCAGTAACTCTCATAGTTGTTTTTATATTTCTTTCGAAAGTGTACTCAAAACTAAGAAACTCATTCACAGACTTTTTCGTGCCTCGCCGATAGTCGAGCACAACAAACAAATAAAAATAAAAAAAGTGTGTGTGTGTGTGTGTGTGTGTGTGTGTGTGTGTGTGTGTGACAGAGACAGAGAGAGTGAGAGAGGGAGAGAGAGAGAGAGAGAGAGAGAGAGAAAGAGAGAGAATATTGTAAAGAAATTGAATCATGGTATGTAAAGAAGTCTTTCATTAAAATGACACGTTCCACATCATTACGAAATATCGTATTCATTATCTATGAAACAAGAATTAATGTAACGTAATCTAATCTAATCATATCATATTGATGACTAGCCATGAAGAGTCATGAATTACCGAAGTTTTTGCTTATACCAGTAACCAAATTTAAACCTGAAAATAAAAGACGTCAGTTTTTGTAATAAACCGGGACTTCTATCCAGACCCTTTCGTCCGTGTTAACTAACCACGAAAGATATCTGATATACCTCTATTCTGAAGTAACAAAGTGTGCATGCATTTAAAGATGAAGTGCATGATGTGAAGTTCTGTGACGGAGATACGAAACCGACACGTAATCAGATTGTTAACTAAGTAAAATCAAACGTTTCTTATAGGTTTTTCTTACCATCTGCTAGGTGTTTGTATCTAAAATAAGGATACAAACTTTTGCGCCTAAGCGACAATCGAACTACACACCTACCGTGCATCCACGAATATACACTCCTGGAAATTGAAATAAGAACACCGTGAATTCATTGTCCCAGGAAGGGGAAACTTTATTGACACATTCCTGGGGTCAGATACATCACATGATCACACTGACAGAACCACAGGCACATAGACACAGGCAACAGAGCATGCACAATGTCGGCACTAGTACAGTGTATATCCACCTTTCGCAGCAATGCAGGCTGCTATTCTCCCATGGAGACGATCGTAGAGATGCTGGATGCAGTCCTGTGGAACGGCTTGCTATGCCATTTCCACCTGGCGCCTCAGTTGGACCAGCGTTCGTGCTGGACGTGCAGACCGCGTGAGACGACGCTTCATCCAGTCCCGAACATGCTCAATGGGGGACAGATCCGGAGATCTTGCTGGCCAGGGTAGTTGACTTACACCTTCTAGAGCACGTTGGGTGGCACGGGATACATGCGGACGTGCATTGTCCTGTTGGAACAGCAAGTTCCCTTGCCGGTCTAGGAATGGTAGAACGATGGGTTCGATGACGGTTTGGATGTACCGTGCACTATTCAGTGTCCCCTCGACGATCACCAGTGGTGTACGGCCAGTGTAGGAGATCGCTCCCCACACCATGATGCCGGGTGTTGGCCCTGTGTGCCTCGGTCGTATGCAGTCCTGATTGTGGCGCTCACCTGCACGGCGCCAAACACGCATACGACCATCATTGGCACCAAGGCAGAAGCGACTCTCATCGCTGAAGACGACACGTCTCCATTCGTCCCTCCATTCACGCCTGTCGCGACACCACTGGAGGCGGGCTGCACGATGTTGGGGCGTGAACGGAAGACGGCCTAACGGTGTGCGGGACCGTAGCCCAGCTTCATGGAGACGGTTGCGAATGGTCCTCGCCGATACCCCAGGAGCAACAGTGTCCCTAATTTGCTGGGAAGTGGCGGTGCGGTCCCGTACGGCACTGCGTAGGATCCTACGGTCTTGGCGTGCATCCGTGCGTCGCTGCGGTCCGGTCCCAGGTCGACGGGCACGTGCGCCTTCCGCCGACCACTGGCGACAACATCGATGTACTGTGGAGACCTCACGCCCCACGTGTTGAGCAATTCGGCGGTACGTCCACCCGGCCTCCCGCATGCCCACTATACGCCCTCGCTCAAAGTCCGTCAACTGCACATATGGTTCACGTCCACACTGTCGCGGCATGCTACCAGTGTTAAAGACTGCGATGGAGCTCCATATGCCACGGCAAACTGGCTGACACTGACGGCGGCGGTGCACAAATGCTGCGCAGCTAGCGCCATTCGACGGCCAACACCGCGGTTCCTGGTGTGTCCGCTGTGCCGTGCGTGTGATCATTGCTTGTACAGCCCTCTCGCAGTGTCCGGAGCAAGTATGGTGGGTCTGACACACCGGTGTCAATGTGTTCTTTTTTCCATTTCCAGGAGTGTAGCTTAAGTATCAGTTGCTTATTCACCAATAGTAAGATGTTTGCGTGTTTGACCAGATATAACGACACCTATTGCGATTGTTGGCAACACATAAACAGACATGAAAAATGTACGTTAATTTTCACCAATAGGCCGGTGTGCACGTGTTACGGCTTGAAATGAAATTATAAATATTTTTGTACTGGATCATGATCCGGACCCACATACCTACCTTTGAAGGAGACCTCGAGATGAATGCAGTCTTGAGAAAAGGAACGAAATGATTGAACTATATTGTTCCGAGAGATTCAGATCCTCGAAAGAGGAGATACGAATTCGAATCACAGTCCAGCACCAAATTTTTCAACGTCCCTATTTCAGTCAATTACAAGTAAAGTAAGAGCCCTGTTCCTTTAATTGGCTATCGGTTCATCAAATGAAACAAAATTTTTTAATGTAAGTAAGTTCACTGGCGACTGTATTTCTGTTAACCATGACTTCCGCTATGTCTTTTCCCAACGTAAACCGGCTCTGCCCAGTTGGTAATGAAGGAACGTGATGTTTAATGCGGATTCTGCATTAAAACGTCTTTCTCTTGATGTTACCAGGGGTAAAATAAATCTGTTTGTGCCTCTTAAAAGTAAATGCCTGAACCCACGCATTGCACCTGTGATAGTTCGTTCCGCCAGACCATTGTGGCCACATTCCCCAGCCCCAGGAATGTGCTGTAACAGATGATGTGCTTAGCTTACAAAATTAGTCACGGTGGAAAAAACGCGAGTCTATTAAATGGTTAAGTAGAAGCAAGCTTCTGAAGTGGAGATTATGCTATTCTCATGTCATCAGGATGTAAAGACTCTTCTAGGCATCATAGGCTCGATGTGAAGCCATTTTGAAATTTTCACAAATTCAGCAAATTTCTTAGTTCGAGAAAATCCACTGGGAAGTGTGAAGTTACCGGATAATTCGATTATTACCGTCATTATTACTATCATTTTCTTCATACCGCTGCTGGAACACTGTACTTGAAGATCATTTGCTGCCTTTTGGTCACTATAAAACTAGTTTCCCAAGAACAGGTTCTTTCCCTGTTTGCGGAATCCTTTTCATGTTAATATCAAACATCAGTAATTACTCGTAGATTACATTAAAACTAAAGTAATTGATGAAGACGTTATTTGATAACAAAAAAACGCTGCCTTTCTTAATTTACTTGCGCCTAGAAATGGCTATAGAGTACTGCCAAACCAAAACGCAACAGATCTTGCTGCCTTCCTATATACGTCGCTGTCAGTTCTTCCATATGATTTGGTCGACATGACCTGTTTCAAGTTGTGTAAGACAGACGATGTTTTAGAAAATCAATTGTTTTCCTTTGCAATAAACAGAAAGATTTTCATTCTAAGTTATCCAAGTACAAAATTTTCGCAATATTAGTTCAAATTTAATATTCGCTTCTATAATGTAGGAAAGTATTTCACAGTTGCAAAACTCGCATCGGACTCCTTGACCTCACACTTAGTCGCTGACCATAAATTCTAGCGCAAAGTGACGCCAGTTTAAAGTTTCCTAATGTAGCGAAGACTGTTTGCCAGTGCTCTTTCTCACCGGAAAATACCCAAGTCACTCATTGGGCTCCATAAGTACACTGCAACAGTAGTTTCTGTGTGTATGCAATGCATGCAGATTAGAATTTAGTGGTGCTCTCTCTTCCACTTCTGTATACGATATGCCTGACCTTTATCATTACAGGCCCTGGGCAGCGCAACATCATACTGACAACAGTAATGTGCTTATATTTACTACCTGACCGTTCGTTTTACCTGATTTTGTAAGCATTTAAATAAAACAACATGACCTTCCAGTGGGAGACATTTTGTCCCACTTTTCCTTCTGTGAAATTTGTCAGTAAGCTTTTTGCTTTCCAACCAGTGAAATGCGGCAGAGTACGGCCGGTAAACGATTCACAAACCAAGATTTAGTGCCGTTAAGACGATGTATTTAAACGTCAGAAGACTGCACATAGGTGCAATCGATTTCGAGGTGCAAAGTGTTTGTTATCTTACTTTTGTGACAGGTGGGCATAAGTGATTTCCAAAAACCTTTTTATTGTACTGAAACAATCTTTTGCCGCAAAGTAACAAGGTAAGTGTTTTATTCGTATATATTTTGTAGGAAACTGTAATCGTGATGGAAGATTATACACCTGAATGTTTGACACGACTGGTAGGACAAAACGCTCCGTATTAACCATACCCCGCAACTCCTCTCCATATCCTCCTATGATACGACCACGGGATTCTGCTCGCATACCGCTACAGATCTGCTTCTAGCACAGCTGAGAATTGGCAACATCGTCACAAACATTAGGCAACACTGTGAAAGTGCAATCACTTATGCGTATGGTACTGAATTGACTCGCTAATTTCACTTGATATTTCCTTTCCATTTGAATGACTCGTGCTATATAATCCTCATGTAAACTAAGACACTGAGACATAAAATTCAATTTTTTGCCTAAAGCAATGCTATTCTTCACCTAAGTGACAACTTTTTATTATCTTTCACGATACGTTATGAGGCTGAGCGACAAATACCATGATGAGAGTGGCGTACAGGCAGAAGTGTGTCCGTAGCCCGGTGGTACCGCCCGTGTCTCGGGTTAGAACGGCTCAATCTGTCGTCAGTTCCAACCGTGGTAGGGGCCAGCGTATGCGAATTTTTTTTTCTGATATATTTTATGGAGCTGCGAATTTCCAGAAAAAATTCTGTATCGAAATTGGAAGAAAACCTTTACACATCAAATCCTATTGGTAGCTCGACTCAGTAAGTTGTATTATTGGTCATAGATCTTGGCTTTCTGACTGCCAAGCTGCTTCGCAATACCAGCGTCTCTGAAGAAATTCGAATCGACCATCAGCGATACGAATTTCAATATTGTTCTTCACTTAAGACTCACATGCCAGGGTGATAAGTATGAAGGAAATGAACCTCTTGATTACTATAGGGCCTCTATGCTAAATTTCCACAGTAGCAATTAGGAACTCCCTGCAGACATTTGCTAACAGCAGCTCTAGCAACTTCCTTTTTCTCTGGGTAGCTTCAAATATGGGCAATTTTGTCGCCTTAAATCCAATTGAATATTTTAAATATCACTTGTGAACAACGCTCACTTCTCCATTAATTAAGGTATAGACCTCAAACAAGCAATTTGCCTGAGTAGCTATAGAGCTGGTTCTGATAGGTATTGACACAATCTTTTGCATCCATTTACCATAGAGAATCAAAGAAAGAAATCGAACACATTACATTGCATTTACTCTCTGTGCCTTGACTAACACATATGAATCCATGACAATAATAAATTATTTGAGGAACCTCCTGTGAAAGGAAAAAGAACAGAATGTGACGCTTTAATTGCAGTGCACTGGATCAGAAACAATGAAATTAATTCTATGCCACATTGATGTATTGCATTCTAGTGTAATAAAGTAATCATCAAATAAAAACGGTTTTTTGCCTCCTTTGCTATCAAGAATGAAACACAAATCGTAGACAGATTTTATGGGTCACCACTCAACAACATTACAGCATTTTACATGGTCGAGAGTGCGGAGTGGAGCAGACGTTGTCGGAGAAGGCGAGAAAATGCAGTGCCTCAGCCCCCGCCGGTAGGCAGTAAACGGGTCGCAGAGAACTCAGACGCATGCGGTGTTCAGAGGCAGACGGTCAGCGAAGAAATCTTTTGCTAAAACATTGTTGGACCAAACTGTTATTACCAGTGTGACAGAAAGCGAAATCTATTGTAAATTAGCTTAAATTACACTCATAGCTTCAGCACCGAGAGGAAAGGGGCGATAAAAACTTTGTCGACGTGTGCTTTTAGTTACCAGACGTCGTATTAACTAGTCTCGCGTTTTGCCTGAAGACTACGGTCGTAGTCAAGAATAAAGTACTAAGACTGGAGTCAAGACTTCCTTTGGCAAGTGCCGCAGTCTACAATGTTGCCAGATCGAGCATATTGCCGGACATAGGATTCTGAGAGGAGTATGACTGTATTGCCCACCTTATGTAAACGACTCGGCGGTCAATTTTTTGCTCTAAGACTGTATCTACAACACATATTGCACGCTGAACACCCAGAAGAATTGAAAAACAAAAGTTGTTTATGAGAGCAACGTTAACTATAGCGTTCGAAGTATTCATAGTATTGTATACGTGTCTGTACACGCCTTCCAATGCCCACTCAAGGAAGACAAGGATACACAGTCTAGCTTCAATATTATAAATTCGCCTCAGTGTGTGGATGAACTCAGACTTAAGTTGATAATCATTTTGAATATTTAGCAGTACTGTACGCATTGGTGTGAAACTCGTTTTCTACCAATGATTCCCACAGCTACAGGAACACTACTTGTGATACCTCATAGACAAACTACTTACGCAGTGCTACCAGACGAAAAGATCAACCTGATACAAACTGTGGGAACTTTGTTTTACAACCTTCGTACCTGGATAATGAGCTTTCTCCTATTTGAGAGGTCTGTGAACATTGCTGCTTGAGACGATTTAAGAGGAAACTAAATTCCTTCAGCTACGACAATGTTTAAAGAAATCGTCTTAAGAGCGCTAACTCGTGGTTTGTGAATCGTTTACCGGCCATACTCTGCCGCATTTCACTGGTTGGAAGGCAAAAAGCTTGCTGACAAATTTCACAAAAGGAAAAGAGAGACGAAATGTCTCCCACTGGAAGGTCATGTTGTTTTATTTAAATGATTACAAAATCAGGTAAAACGAACAGTCAGGTTGTCAGTATAAGCACATTACTGTTGTCAGTATGATGTCGCACTGCCCAGGGCCTGTAATGATAAAGGTCAGGCATATCGTATACAGAAGTGGAAGAGAGAGCACCACTAAATTCTAATCTGTATTCATTGCATACACACAGAAATTACTGACACAGTCTGCTTATGAAGCCCAATGAGTGAGCTACGCATTTTCCGGTGAGAAAGAGCACTAGCAAACAGTCTTCGCTACATTAGGTTACTTAATCTGGTGTCACTCTGAGTTAGAATTTATAATCAGCGACTAAGTGTAACGTCAATGAGTCGGATGCGAGTTTTGCAACAGTGAAATACTTTCCTACATTGTAGAAGCGAATATTAAATTTGAACTAATATTGCGAAAATGTTGTACTTGGATAGCTTAGAATGAAAATCTTTCTGTTTATTGCAAAGGAAAACAATTCATTTTCTAGAACATTGTCTGTCATACACAACTTGAAACAGGTCATGTCGACCAAATCATATGGAAGAACTGACAGAGACGTATATCGGAAGGCAGCCAGATCTGTTGTCTTTTGGTTTGGCAGTACTCTATAGCCATTTCTAGGCGCAAGTAAATGAAGAAAGGCAGCGCGTTTTTGTTATCAAATAACGTCTTCATCAATTACTTTATTTTTAATGTAATCTACGGGTAACTTCTGATGTTTGATATTAACATGAAAAGGATTCCGTAGACAGGGTAAGAACCGTGTAGGGTTTCGTATCTCTGTCACAGAACTTCACATCATGCACTTCATCTTTAACTGCATCCACACTTTGTTACTTTAGAATAGAGGTATATCAGACATCTTTCATGGTTAATTAACAGGGACGAAAGGGTCTTCACGGAAGTCCCTGTTTATTACAAAAATTGCCGTCTTTTATTTTCGAGTTTAGATTTGGTTACTGGTATTGGCAAAAACTTAGGTAATTCATGACTCTTCATGGCTAGTCATCAATATGATATGATTAGATTACATTACGTTACATTACATTAATTCTTGTTTCGTAGATAATGAATACGATATTTCGTAATGATGTGGAACGTGTCATTTTACTGAAAGGTTTCTTTACATACCATGAGTTAACTTCATTACAATTTTTCTATTATGGTAAATGGAATCTTCAATTTTATGTGACCATTATTAGATCTTTGAACGTGAAGGACCTACAGCCCACAGGAGGAGGTTGTCATCAAAAGGGCTGAAACGTCCACCACCAACATCGTCATCTAGCAACTGAACGGTGCATGTTTGTTGTAAAAATCTACACTAGGCTTAGGACATTACAGTAACTTAGTTTTATGACTCTACGAAAATTGTAATTGTAAAAATTTTGCGTAGGATTATATAGATTACTGGAGTCTCTGCTTTTTGACATAGGTATTTTAATACCTCTAAAACCTGGAGGGTGATGGAGAAAGACTTAGTGTATTTTCTGAATCAACAGGTCCAAATTAGCGAGATCTACAATGTTTTACATCAGTACCTGAAAAAAGTTGTTGGCCAGTGTAACGGCGAAACAGGACGACTAATAGTGCAGAGTTACATTTAGTGACATATCTATTCCGCGCCCGATCGTATTAAATATATACACCCGAGGTAAATGAAAAACATCTAAGTGTTACAGGTGACGATAATTTGCCCTTTAAAAGATATACCATTTCCTGAACGCTAAGGTACTGCAGTCTCATATTCATTTACTCTACACGACATGTATTCGTAATTTCGTTTGAAGACAATGATTCCTTGAATGTTTAACAACTTTGATAATAATTGATTATGATTTGCATTTTGGGTAGTAGCTACACAAATCACTGTTAGATGACGACTTAAGTCTTTCAGTCGATCTAAAGGCGTAACTTAAAACTTAACGTTGAAAGAACAGACAGAATCGTTCCGATAACTGAAGGAATGATTAGTCACAATTACAGGTGTTTTCTAAGAAATAGAGCCACAGACCATAACATTTATGCGACTCAATAGGTGTCTGAAAAGCTGTTGGATCGTGGCGAAGATGTGAATGTGCTTTAAATAAATTTCAGGAAGGTGTCAGACATAAATAGTAAAGAATGGAATTAAAAACCCCGTCGACGACGGAGTAGAAGCTCGTATTGGGAGAGAGTAGGGAAGAAAATCTGTCGAGCCCGCTTCATAGGGGCCAGACTGGAATAAACCTGCATTATAAGGAATCTATGGGCAACCTAAATCTTGATGGTTGGACGGGGACTGGAACTGACGTCCACCTGAATGCGAGCCTAGTGTGTTACATATTGCACCATTTCGCTCTGTGGAAATGACTGGAGAGGTCTAGTAACAGTCCAAGAAATTTCTGAATATTCAGAAAGCTTGATATCCCAGTGAGAGTCTGGCTAAGCCACAAAAAGTGCAATTTTACAGCTTCATAATAAAATTACACAGGATTTGTACATAATAACTAAATTGGAACAAGGAGATAGTTTATCGCCAGGTTTATCGCAAGAAAAGACAAGAAAGGCAAAATTTTACTTCAACTTCAATGAGGTTCTCACTGGAGATGGAAACATCACATGGTGCAGGGAATGGCAATTGAATCTCAATGTAGGCATGTGCAATGTGCTGCGGACACATAAAAAGAAAGATCCCTTATCATTTAGCTACAAAATAGCAGGTCAGCAACTAGAAGCAGTTAATTCCATAAATGATTCATTGGAAGAATCCTAAGGAAATGCAATCCGAAAACAAAGGAAGTAGGTTACAGTACACTCGTTCGCCCACTGCTTGAATACTGCTCAGCAGTGTGGGATCTGTATCAGATAGGGTTGATAGAAGAGTTAGAGAAGATCCAACGGAGAGCTTCGTTACAGGATCATTTAGTAATCGCGAAAGCGTTACGGAGATGATAGATAAACTTCAGTGGAAGACTCTACAGGAGAGACGCTCAGTAGCTCGGTACGGGCTTTTGTTAATGTTTCGAGAACATACCTTCACCGAAGAGTCCAGCAGTATATTGCTCCCTCCTACGTATATCTCGCGAAGAGACCATGAGGATAAAATCAGAGAGATTAGAGCCCACGCAGAAGCATACAGACAATCCATCTTTCCACGAACAATACGAGACTGGAATAGAAGGGAGAACCGATAGAGGTACTCAGGGTACCCTCCGCCACACACCGTCAGGTGGCTTGCGGAGTATGGATGTAGATGTAGATGTACCTAGAAAATACTGACGATGGAACCAAATTACCCACTCGAGGGCTGGATTATTACTAGTGACAGAGATTATAGAGACTGCAGCGACTAGGACTGCCCTCCATCTAAATGAGCTACAGAAAGACTGATGGCAGAAAGAAATTAATATTAAGGGTCAACGAACTGAAGCACTTGGGAGCAGTACTTCATGATTCCAGGTATAGTGAACTTGCGCATACAAACCGTCAATCACTATTATTGCAGTAATACTCGAAATGTCTTCAGACCACGAACTTGACAACAGCAAATCCAGTAAAGTCGTCAGTTGGATGAAAAACAAAGGGTTGCTTACATAAAAGTTGCCTGCAAACTGCAAAGCAAACACCAGTACCAAAATTATGCAACGGATGTTTACCGTACTGATGAAGTGTTTGTGGTACGTAATGTCACGAGTTCTGTGAGTTGATATGAAGTTACAGCTCTCTTATGACGACGATTTTGTAAGTCCTATTCGCACAGGTGATGGCGTTATAAACTTGTCGAACTTTTCTGCAGGCTACATAACATTTTAGAAATTTTTCTTATATTTCTTCTTATTTTGGATAGTTATCGAATAATGTCTTTGCTCTTTAAATTATGTCCCCGTAAAGTACTGATATTTTACGAGCCGTTTTCAGCTAGGGCAATTTGTATAAGTAATTACATATTCTAGGCAGTGTTCAAAGTAAACGTCTTGGCATGTGTGGCATCGCTCACCAGTGGGCTGTAAAATTGATTTGTTTATTTCCCCCTGTACGATCACGACACAGGTCAGTGCTTTACGATGATCTAATGCATTCAAAGTTCCGGATGATTTCCTGCTGAGTGCAAGAAAAATAATGGGGTACAGAGGTTGCCTCGTACATGCGTGCGGTTCCCTGGACCTGAATGCCATATGTGGTGAAGTTGATCGACACTGTTACATCTAATCATATAGCCTCATTCCGTCAAATTTTAACTTACGTGTTTGGAAAATTGCAGTGTATGTTCAGAATTTGGTTCAGACGAAAGATGGCTCCAGAACCGTGTCTGATATCGACTCGCAGGAGAGCTGTTTACAAACACGGAGAGCTGGTCCCGGCTACTGGGCAATTAGAGTGTCCGACGCACCCTTGCTGACGAGCGCTCCGCATACAGCCAGATAAATGACTTTCCCCCTTGCCTTAGCTTTATCTACTAATTTGCGGAAATAATTAAAATTTTTTCTGATAATTTAATGTGTCATCGAGTGTGACGTCAGTAGGAAGTAGCTGACACTTTTGCGACACGAAGAAAATTAGTGTTTTCCTTGCATGTGAAAATTGTTGTGTGTTGCTAGTGTGAAACTTGTTGAGCGCACTTAAAAAATTAAAGCGGAACGTAGTTACTAAAATAATAAATAAAGCAACTCAAAAGCCCATTTCAACTGCTTGATACGATGGTTGCTTCTGTAATACAGAATTTTGGAGAATTACAGAGAAACCATTAAACGATGTGGAAAATAGAGTATGCCACCAACATTTAAATATGAAAGAGTTCCTATAGCTTTCTGTGTTTAATATAAAATTTAGGCTCCGTAAATTTGCTATGAAAGCAAGAATGAAATTTTCCTGTGCGCAAAAGCACAATTGTGATCCACAGATCAAAGTCACACTTATTCTTCGGAGTAATCCTCTTCTAGGTCAATGAACTTGCTATAATACGAGTATTTATCCAATGAACATAGTCCCTTGCCAATGTGCGGTTCTAGAATCTCTGCATCATACTCATCTATAGCTACCATAACCATTTTGTTAACTTAAAGCGTTTTAGAGGCTTGAAGTTCTTGAGATATCGTATTTAGGCCAAGGCACAGGAGTCCATATCAGGTGACTAAATAAAACGTCTCAAGAATTATTACTTCAGATGTCTCGGTTTTCTCTTTGGCAAAGCATCTACTCCAGTAAAAATCGTAAATGCTTGGTGCTCCACAGCTTTCAGATATTTATTAAAGGACATTTGCTATACAAAATTATTTACCCATACTGGTTTTCGGATTTGAACCCATCATCAGTATTTGTCTGTTCTTATGCAGCAAATGCTGCTAATGATGGGTTATAATCCCGGAAACCGGTCCTGGCAAGTGAAACATTTCTTGTGCACCCCATGGTGTATAGCAGATGACATTAATAAATATCTCCTCAGGTACTTGCGCATTTCAGAAAGCTGACATTCTTTACTGTATCCCAGACATCTCCTCACTTCTTTTTCTCTGTTTAGTTTCTGGTGTAAAATTGCGCTAGTTTGACTCATTCACGTGATAAAATCGTAGCATAACAACAGCTGGATTCTTATTACAACTACTGAGAAACTCGATTTCACATTTGCTTTTGATCAATATTCAACAAATGTGACACCTACTTTTCAAACAGCTGTTTCAGAAACAATTCTTAAATTTTACCACACTCCGTCTTTCGACATTCCTACGGCGCCAGATACTTCACACACCTTTACTCGTCGATCGTCCTGTACCCCATGCACTCTCTCGATATTATCTGTGAGGATAGGTTTGGAATGTTCCTCAAGTGGAGCATTTTGAAAGTAAACATGGAATGTTTGAATTCAACCACCCTTTATTAAATAGTAATTATGGAGGGCAGTTGCTTTAAAAATGTGTGAAGTTGCATTAGTGCTAAACCGTCACAATAAAATATCACAGTATACTAGTTTATCATTTGGACTAAAAAGACACAAAATGCCTATGTGAAAAAGCCGTTTAAAGAAAACTCTTTCAATGGTCAAGTTCTCCCAAAATACAATGTGACACGTAAGTAAATTCAAAATATCATTTATTTGAGTTACATCTGTATACTTCTTCATACCGATCTTAGTGAGAAGAATATAAAAAGTACGACTTCATAATATGACGTAAGTGAAAGTTATTAGATTATATTTGATTCCCCAGAAAACAAGAAGGATGTTCAATAATGTTACGAGTGAGAAAGTAAATAAAATTACAACAGGCTAAAAACACAGAATCAGTGGGAGCAAAGGTAACACACGGACTGACTAACAGTGTAACAAAGCTGAAGAAAGCATAATAACAGTAAATTTACGAATGTCTACCAGCTATTCAAGGCACAGATTCAGTAACGAAACGCATAGGTACAGGCATTCATAAATATTGTTTCGTGTATATTTTGGACAACTACTAAACTAGCAGAACGTAGAACAAATACGTATATTAATTAAGTGGCAGATAAGTTAATAGAAGAGGTGACAAATGTGTCACAGGACGGACTCTAACAGTAATAGAATAATTCAGCGCAGCAATTAAAGGACTAGAGTGAAAAAGATTCCTCGGTATGCGGAATTAACTGGAGATGTGCATACTTTTTTTATGCGCTCATCAGTGATGTATGTGAAAATGAAACCTAAGCTCATTAACGCATGTCTCAAAAATGCTGCCGCAGATAGTAATCAACAGAATCACATAACAAAACAGTAAAAGCCCAGACGAATATCGGTGCGAACTTATGGAAGATATATACTGTCCAGGAATTAAGATGATCGTAGACGGGGGGCAGAATTTATGAGGACTGCAGATAGAAACATGAATCTGGAACGGGGTTATACATGCACAAATCATAGGTGATTTAATAAAGAAACTGAAGCATATTGATAAACGATTATCATTCAGAATTGCATAAGTACATGTACCCACAGAAGATAAGAATGACGACATAAAATATGAAAGTACAGTTGACTGGATCACAACGCATTAAATAGGCATCATATAAAAGTAATTTTATGAGAATTTAATGCCGAGAGAGAAAAGAAACATTAAAGTACCTACTGACAGATGTTGCGGCGTACACGATGAAAGTTCACATACTGAGGCTCGACTTGTGAACATTTCAGTGAGAAATGATTACACCTGATGCAAAACAACAATTCAGCGCAAATGTATTCATTTAGAGATGTAAATATACACGACGGAGAAGTGACGAAATACTATGAGCATGTAAGTATTCAGAGAACTCTCCAAATCAGTATTAAAAATATTTGAACTCTTAGGGAAACAGACTGTGACGCAGTTGATACGTTAATCACATCACAAACGAAACTAATTTTCAAAGAGATACTAAACAGAAATAGAGTTGAAATTATTGTATATAAAACTAGAAAACATGGTGGGAAAAAGTGAATATTGCAAGAGTAATGGAAAGTAACCCAATAAAAATTATACGGTCCGCGAGAGAAAAGATGTGCAAAGCAGGTTGACACACTTGAAGAACACTGTCCACGAAGTGACTTTCAGAGTTACAGGAAAAAATTACCTAATAAAAGTTCATTTAATATATTGCACCAAGAAAAAGTGTTAAGGAAGGCAGATGAAAGGGAATCATACATGGGAAGAAAAAGTGTTTCACTGAAGGAAAAGTATTTTAAAATCTGACAGAAAACAAAACACAGTTTAAAGAAGGGAAAAAGGTAATACTACAACAATATGATGAGAGAAGTAAGATATGATTATAAGTAGTACAGGATAAGGCAGATTTATCGAAATAAAAAAGAAATCTACCTGCAAGAGTTTACAAATGAGCAGCATGGGGGAGTACTGACACAAAGAAAACATGGAAGACATTTTTTAGCACTACTTAACTATAGTGATAGGTATTCTTACTTTAAATTTGAAGAATTACATACACAAGTCACGATTCCATCAGTAAAAGTAATACAAACACCAATAAAGAAATTAAGAAAATAAAAAGATTTTCATCGATGACCGTATATACACTCAGCTATTACAAAATGAAACTCGAGCCTTTCGTCAATAGAAAATCTGGAAGGCAGAAACCATTCCTTCAGACTGGAAAACCGCTATTATATGTCCCATGTTTAATAATAATGATCCAGCTGTTTCCGGTAACTGCAGAGGAATTACTTGATGCTGTAAAATATTACCTATTTTTCCGTAAAACAGGCTTAGCCCCATACCTGACGAACTAAGGGGGGGACTAACAACGCGATTTCCGGAGAAACAAGCCCACATTGGATCATTTATTTATTCTAAGACAAATAACTGTGAAGATTTGTGATTCCAACGAAGATATGCATATTGTGTTTGTAGATTCTAGAAAATCCAATATAGACGTGTACATAGCGTTCGTAAATTCTAGAATTAGGATACACCATATGACACTTATAAGCATAACGAAAGAATTCCTATTAATTAACCACATTAGTTAAAATGTATATAGACCCAACTTCGGGCCGTATAAACATACAGGTGGGAGAATCAACATTTGAAGGGTATACTAGACTTATTGCTAGACAACTGGGCATTTCACCTGTATTAGGATTGTCAAACCAGCGGCCCGTGGGCAGCATGCGGCGCAAAGCAAGAACCAATGCGGCCCTAAAAGGGACCCTATATCAGACGATTGGTAAAAAACAAAAATTCATAAAATTGCGTTTATATTAAGTTAGAATGATAGCTTCAAATTGGAACTCTCGCCACACTTGACACTTTTTTCTCTCAACGGTTAAGTATATTATGTGTGGCCCGAAAATACTCCTACCAATACGGCCGAGCTAAGCTAGACAGCTGGACACCCTGCCCTATATCATTGAACCTCATATTGTAGATCGATTTTACTAAAACAGCTTGACAGAATACACAACACTGGTTTATTAACTTTGCGATACTTACGCGGATTGCAGTCTGTAGCCTTGATAAACACTTCCAAAACAAAATTAAACTGAATGATGCAAAACTATTACAAATGACTCAGAAAACTGAGTTACGAGAAAATGAACAGATAACAGAAGATTCCAATGTATGGAAGATAAACCGAAGTGATGCGCGTCTGACTAGATAGGTTCACTTGCAACCCACTTGACTTCCTCATCTACTTAGGAAGTCTTTCCAATAAAGACATCAAAACAGATATAGAAAGAGACGCCTCCGAACACCAAATAACAGAACACTTTACAATTTTTCAAGGCGTTAACTGAAAGCTCACTTAGCAGTAACTTCAAAATTCGCCTATAGCATCGAAGTAACTAATCAGTAATATATGAATGTGAAACATTAATGTATAGAAAGAAAGATGAAGAACTAAAAATATTCGAGAGGTAAATATTGTGAAACGTTTGTGGAGCTGTAAGAGACGAAAATAACACGTAATGGGAGATACGAAAGAAATGACAATTAATAGTAAATAATGTAGAATAAAACAGAAGTTACGTGTGGTTTTCATTCGTAAATAATGAAGAGAAATAAAGAACTAAGAGAGTCAGTACAAGTATTTTAACTTCGTGGAGTTTCTGAAGAAGAGAAAGTGACGTAGAAAGAGTGTCGGAGACATCATTTTGCCATACACTTGTGTTTATTTGGTAAAGCTGTGATATATCTCCTGTAAATTTCAACTGTCCAGACTTCAGAACAACTGTAGCACTATGGTTTGACATATCCTCGTTTCGTAACCTGAAGTTTTTGAATGGCGACAAATGGTCTCCAAGTAGCCGAACATAACCATTTACTATCAACGGTCGGTTCAGTTGGACCAGAGGATCGTGTCCGTTCCAAGTAAACACAATCCACAGCATTATGGAGCCACAACCGGCCTGCACCGTGTCTTGTTCACAGCTGGTGCCCATGGCATAGTGCGATGTGAACCACACTCGAATCCTACCAGCAGCTCTTACCAATTAAAATCGAAACTCATCTGGTCACGCCATGGATTCCCAGTCGTCTAGGGTCCAACCGACATTGTCACGATTCCAGGAGAGACGCTGCAGGCAATGCCGTGCTGTTAGCAAGGACACTTGCGTCGGTCGTCTGTTGCCATAACCCATTTACGCCAAATTTCACCGCACTGTCCTGATGGATACGTTCGGCGACATCCCCCATCGATTTTTGCGGTTATTTTACGCAGTGCTGCTTGTCTGTTAGAACTGACAACTCTATGCAAAAGCCCCTGCTCTCGGTCATTAAGTGTAGACCGTCGGTCACTGCTTTGTCCGTGGTGACAGATAACGCCTCAGACTTTGTAATCTCGGCACACTCGTGACATTGTAGATTTTTTCGGAATGTGTACACACACACACACACACACACACACACACACACCTCAATTTGTTTAAGTAAAATATCATTCTAACCTGAAAACGAAACCGTTTTCTCAACACGTATTTCTGTCGGACGTTTACAATTGCACGTGTTTTAGGCAGTTTAAAGCGCACCTCTTATACCAGTGGCTCCACTGTTTCCCCATTTCTTCATCAGCTGCGGCTGTAAACTTTGTGTGATTGCATATTTCTCGCAGACATTCAGTTAAAAGGGAAGTTATTATTTTGAGGAAAGTAGAGGTGAGACAGATTAATCATATATAGTAGCTAAGAACCGTAAGTTACAATTATTTTAACGCAACAAAATTGTATAATATGTTCCCACTACAATTACATATACCGTTTTCATATTACTTAATAGTTTGATATTGTATCCACTGATGTAGTGGCATCCATGTTCAATGTTTTGCTGCTGTTAACTTATTGTGAATCGTACATATTATAAAATTTTAAAAAAGTAATTTTTAACGTTCAAATATCAGTATGTATAAAAGAACGGCAGCGATAGCAGATACTGGTAATATATATATATATATATATATATATATATATATATATATATATATATATATATTCCACATCTCCTCCTGAACCACTGGACCTATTTCAACCAAAGTTGGAACACGTATCACTCAATGTAAGCAAAGAATAGACGTGGTGGTAAAAAGTACCTACCTGTCAAAGGGGTAAAGGTGGGAGGAGAAAAAGAAGTGTAGCCCAAGACGCGCCAACACCCCAATACCTAGACTTAAGTCATTCGGTGGTTTTGAATGAGATCACATGATATAATTTCAAAATTTTACGAAACTTTTTCCGCTGACAACCCCGACAAAATGATGAAAGGAAAGAATTTTATGGCTTACGACATCTTCACAGTTTGTTCAGTTGAACCTCCGCGTCATGAATGACGTTTTAATGTATTACGTCCTTATTACTAACTGTACTCGTAACATATTTCGCACACAGCATTTAAAAATACCACAGAATATACCTGCAAACTTATATTATAGTAAGACAAACAGTTGAGGGTATATGACGTAATAAATATAGAGCTATGTGAAAATGGAACTACAGGGCGTAATTCGCTATAGACAAAGATGAAATGTGTGCACGGATATGTTTAAAATACTGTAAATATATGTGAAATACATGTGTGTACTCTAGCAAAGCTGTGGCTAAGGAGCTCCTCCTAAGCCCCTGGATCGATTTGACGAACTTGGTACACACATTACTTACTGCCTGGAAAGAAATACTGGGGGTAGGGAAGGGGTGGAAACCGCCAGCCTGCTATTGGGGTAGGGGTGATAACTTGGTGATGGAAATAGATGGTTGGAGAAGGAAATGGACAGAGACAAGGGGAAGGAGAGATGAACTTAGAGGAAGGAAGGAAGAGATGAACAGAGAGAGAGAGGTGCAGATGGGAAGGGAGAGGGGAAGCAGCAGATGGACAGTGCGTGCGGCAGGAGGAGATTGGCTGAGAGCTGGACGTGGGGTACAAAAAATGAAGGCAAAGGAGTAGATGGACTAACAGAAGGCTGGAATAAGTACATACCCAGGCAACGCTCGATACTCAGATAGAAAAATAATAAAGAGGGAAATGACAGATTTTTCTAAAAAAAATGGTACTGTGTTCGCTCTTCAAGTAGAAGACTGCGCTAGATTTCAGTTGTAATTTCACTGGGGACAATGTTTCTACCTTTTCTGTGATGTAGTCGCTTGCAGACAAATCGACAGTCAGTAATTAAGTCCTAAGATAGCTTCTCCTCGTACGTTCTTTCGATGCCTTTATTCTGTATTCTGTAGATCTAGATGTGAAAAACTCGTAGACTTGCACACTTGTTAGTGCCTGATTTTTGCTAATTTCGTTAATTGTTGTAAATTAATTGTGTCACTGACTGATTTGTTACGTGGAATTTGTCATATATCTACTTCTACTGCTAGAAATGCATACTTCGTGGTAGACTTGAAACGCTTCCATAGAATAATTGTGCGCTGAACGTAGGCACGAAACATTCAGAAGCTAAAAAGCTATTGTGCAGCTAATACAATTTGGTTGACACTGTTTCACTAAAAAATAATTTTATTTGTAACGCTATCATAAGTTTTAATTCACTTTTATTAGTACAGCGCATACCAAATGGCGTTTTATCTTCAGGTAATCGAACACTGCACATTAATCTAAAAGATAAATCAATCAGCAGCAAAGTAGTGTCCCACAATGTCTAAAACAGTTCTGACAGTGGATCGATAGTTTCTCGACTTCACGCCTGTAGACAATATGTTGATAGCACTTCGTTTCCTTGCATTTTATGCTATGTTGACAGAAAGTAAACCTGTGGAATTCAGCATAAATAAGAGGCGAGTGTTCGGACGAATTCTAAAAACGGTTGCACCACTAAAGCTATAATCGCTGTGCAGGTTAAAGTAGTAATTGCACATTCTGATCTCAACGGCTTCTTTAATGAAAGAATCACACTAGCTATATGCATGGAATGAGATTTTTGTGGCCGAACACAGCCTAAGAAAGAAATGATTGTATTCGATGAAAAGAAAATCTTATCCTATGCTTTTACCACTGCAGTTTTGCGACAAAAGAAGCCGTTGTTATCAGAATGTGTAACAACTACTTTAACTGGGACAGCTGCTGCGTACTTACTGGTGTATGGAAAAGTGTGCTCGATGCTGAAACACTACAGACAAATCAGCTGAGTTACCTACCATCCGATAGAATCATCATCAGTGCTAATGTTCTTCCATCAAAGACATTAATATAATTTCTGGTAACATATAGAACTTCCCTGACTTTGCGAGGTCTCCATCATATAATTCGGCCAACTATTATGGAAACACCACACAGCCAATTATTACGTCAGTTGGCTTCTGAGAACAGAGAAAGTCGTCGACAATTTGAGTTTGTAAACACATCTGACACGGAAGAAAACCGAGAAACGTTTAAACAAAATGTCCCCAAAGGGATCAATGTCTGAGAGGAGATAGAAGAGAACTAATTTGACGACACTGGACACTTTAGTTAAACAGTAAGTACAGGGTTATTACAAATGATTGAAGCGATTTCACAGCTCTACAATAACTTTATTGTTTGAGATATTTTCACAATGCTTTGCACACACATACAAAAACTCAAAAAGTTTTTTTAGGCATTCACAAATGTTCGATATGTGCCACTTTAGTGATTCGGCAGACATCAAGCCGATAATCAAGTTCCTCCCACACTCGGCGCATTATGTCCCCATCAATGAGTTCGAAAGCATCGTTAATGCGAGCTCGCAGTTCTGGCACGTTTCTTGGTAGAGGAGGTTTAAACACTGAATCTTTCACATAACCCCACAGAAAGAAATCGCATGGGGTTAAGTCGGGAGAGCGTGGAGGCCATGACATGAATTGCTGATCATGATCTCCACCACGACCGATCCATCGGTTTTCCAATCTCCTGTTTAACAAATGCCGAACATCATGATGGAAGTGCGGTGGAGCACCATCCTGTTGAAAGATGAAGTCGGCGCTGTCGGTCTCCAGCTGTGGCATGAACCAATTTTCCAGCATGTCCAGATACACGCGTGAAACTTGCCCGCACACGTTCAACTGTTTCCTCGCTCACTGCAGGCCGACCCGTTGATTTCCCCTTACAGGGGCATCCAGAAGCTTTAAACTGCGCATACCATCGCCAATTGGAGTTAGCAGTTGGTGGATCTTTGCTGAACTTCGTCCTGATGTTTCGTTGCACTGTTATGACTGAGTGATGTGAGTGCATTTCAAGCACGACATACGCTTTCTCGGCTCCTGTCGCCGTTTTGTCTCACTGCCCTCTCGAGCGCTCTGGCGGCAGAAACCTGAAGTGCGGCTTCAGCCGAACTAAACTTCATGAGTTTTTCTACGTATCTGTAGTGTGTCGTGACCATATGTCAATGAATCGAGCTACAGTGAATTTATGAAATCGCTTCAACCATTTGTAATAGCCCTGTACATAAAAGGAAGAGAGACAGCAGCAGTTGAGGATGAAAGAGGAAGGGGAGGGAAATAGCTTCCCGGGGTGAGCCTGGGAGACGGAATGTCTGAAGAGGGTCCGCGTTAGGCGCGAGCACGCTCAGCCCAGGAGCGGCGAGCCGGAACACCTCCGGCCTATAAATAGGTCGGCCAGCGGAATTCGCCAGCCGTGCTGCGACACCGCCCAACGCCCACCGCCGGCTTTCTGCATTTTCTGTCGCGGCGTGCGTAGCACCGCTCCTTTTCCCTTTCATGTGTGATTCGTGGTAGAGTTCAGCGTCCGTTTTATTGTATCGTATACTGATTATATGTTCGTATGAGACTGACGGTGTTTCCAATACGACACTAGTTTCTGGCGAAATAATATACGTAACAGTCCATTTACAGCTGCGTTTACTTTTCAACGCCGTCTCCGCTCTGGATAATGACTTTGTCCAACGAGTATGTCCCACCCCTCAAACGCACTTCAATATAACATGCAAAATACCCCACCAACTACCATCATCTGGCACAAGACTCGAAAGGTTTTTCATTCATTACTTACTTATGATGAAAATATAGATGGTAGAGATTTTTTTGGAAAAAACGATGTTTCTTCGACAATGATATTAACCACAACTTGAAAGTTAACATTACACATCGACATATCGATCTAGTAAAATGGACAAACTATTACATCTAAATTTATTCTTCTGATGTGTGTATTCAGTTCATCAGTGCTATGTTTGGAAAATGCTTACTTTTCTTATGCTTAAGCATTTCTTACATACATATACAACTTTACACATTATCACAGCCTAACAGTAAATAAATAGTTTTCAGGTGATGAAGAGGACATGGAAAAGAATAGCCTCTACTGGATCAAAATGGTTTCTCTTAAAGATGGGCATTTTTTCTTAGATTTTGACACTAATTGAAAGTAGAAGTATTATATGTTTAGGTATCCACCCAGTGTCTTCAATTGTAAGACATGCTAACCTACAGAAATGCACTTGATTGTAGAGTGTAAAATTGCTTGATGTGTCAAACACTCTGCAAATATATTTCGATGTGTCCTTCTCTATGAGTGGAATTTTAATTTTGGACAAGTCTTTTCAATTATGCGTACATGCTTAAGGCAGAAAATATTTCCTGATATCAACTTTTAGCTATGTAGAAGTTTCCCTGTTGCTGTTTTTTCAAAAATTGAACCATCTAATCACAAAATAGAAACTGATCTAATTCAGGGACGACACACTAAAGACTACTTTTTGCAGAAGTATTTAGAATCTCAGGATCAATAATATCAGAAATGATGCAGCTTAAGACACAACCTAGCAATAGCTTCACTGTGGTTAATATCAACAATGTAGTCGCATGTATATCTAAAAGGTTGATATTCAAAGGTCATCAATTTCATCACCACAAGCAGTCTTCACGCAATTGCATGGAAGGACTGCAACTGTCGAAGTGACTTCAAATGGTTCAAATGGCTCAGAGCACTATGGGACTTAACATCTGCGGTCATCAGTCCCCTATAACTCAGAACTACTTAAACCTAACTAACCTAAGGACATCACACACGTCCATGCCCGATGCAGGATTCGAACCTGCGGCCGTAGCAGTCGCGCGGTTCCGGACTGAGCGCCTAGAACCGCGAGACCACCGCGGCCGGCGAAGAGACTTCACTAGGCGTCTTGTACCAGCAGGAGTTGTCATTTCACTACCAACATGATTACCAATTATCTCGTTCGTAGTGATCTATTTCAGAAGATTACAGTTTTCTTAAATAATTGAAAGCAAATAATGCTGTTAATGCAAAGTTACACTACAATACTGTCATTCAGAACAACAATAACTGAAAATATGAGCCGGCCGGAGTGGCCGAGCGGCTCTAGGCGCTACAGTCTGGAAACGCGAGACCGCGACCGCTACGGTCGCAGGTTCGAATCCTGCCTCGGGCATGGATGTGTGTGATGTCCTTAGGTTAGTTAGGTTTAAGTAGTTCCTTGTCCTAGGGGACTGATGACCTCAGACGCTAAGTCCCATAGTGCTCAGAGCCATTTGAACCATATGAAGTTATGAAAAACCGATTAACGCATCTATATCTATACTACCGAAATTGACAATTATTCATGTGGAGGAAGAAGTTGTCTTAGGATTTGTTTACTGACATTTGATCTGCCTGCTAGTAGTACCTTCACAGAACAGAGAAAATAGTTGTCCCCCACGAGATCAGAACTGAAAACTAACGAAGTCTTCCACTTTGACGTCGATTACTTTACCGCTAAACTACCATACAAATGCGGCTGACAACACTCCCTTTAACCCCAATGATGAATAACGGGGAGAATATGCAACAGAAATGGCGAGTTAACCGACTGTTTCTGTTGGACTGAGCTTCCTGGTCACAGCAGTATAAATTTGTTACGTCTGAGTAATCCACTATGTGAGAATAATTCAGACTATTTAAATTAAATAGCAAGAAAATATCGAGTGATTTTATGAGAGTAATTCTGAAACAATCTAAAATGTAAATAGACAGTCACATAGTTGCCAAACGTATTCTGCAATGTTTCCATTATTCCATTCGACTAGGGAAATCTGAATACGTTTACTCAGCTGATATGTTTCTTGAACTGGCTGGCATTGGCAAAGTTAGTCCTTCGAACACTCGGTGTCGCTGACTGTCAGGATGTCACTACATTGACTGAGGGCAGAAATCCCTAGTATGGATCAGCGAGCCTTACCTGCATTTTTGTAACAATGATTTAATTCTAAAGCGTATTTACGAAAAATATCCTGATGCACCAACTACAACTCAACATCATAAATACAGAACGGAGAAATTATTTGGCTGTTCTCCTCTATCATAGCTGTTGTTGTTAGTTATGTTGTTCTGCCTTAAGTAAACTTCAAACTAACATGTCACTCACCAGAAGCGATTATCATTTTGAGCCTCATCTCCAGACGGAATTAACACGATGAGCAAATGACATTGACTTTAGTACTATGTACTTGAAGAAAAGGATTCATTACGAACGCTTCCATTGGCACCACCTCTAATATAGTCTAACACAAATGAAAACACAACATAACACTGTTTCGGGTTGTTCGCCTTTTCTATTCAAATTTCATAAGCTGCGAATAACATATAATTTCAAATCGAAGAAGCAAACCGCCGAAGGAAATGTTATGTAATAACCGAAAAATAGGACTCAAAAGCCGTGAAGATAATTAAAAAAGTGAGCTATTACAGTGCAAGATCGATTCCAGCTTCTGATTAACTGAAAGAAGAGGCAATTGTGATGAGAATGTGAAACAAGGAACGAAAAGCGCCGACAGTAATGTGTCGAATATGGCAGTCAAAACTGTCGTTCATACTATTAAAATCAGAAGGGACGAAAAGTATCACCTGCTCATAGCGATCGCAATGTAAGTCCAGGTAATGCTTTTATTGAAAAAGGGAAAAGTGCCTGGTGAATGAGCTTTACAGTTATCAGGCAGAGAAGCATCAAATTAACAAGTTGAGTTGCCCATAGCTGAGCATGGGTCGGAATTTCTATGCATCACCGCGCTGGTGGCACATTTTCCATGTTGTTTCAGATGAACGACCTCTTTAACCTATTACAACACAGATATGAGAATTATCGAGCTGTAATTGTTAAAACAGATTTCTATCTTACTATTACGGGACTTGTGGGCGAATGTGATTCAGTGGTCGCTGCCAACTGTAATTTCACTTAATCTTGGAGGCTATAGGAGGGGATTAATAACGCTTTCCCTATAGTCACAGTGCGCATCAACTTTCTTTCTGATACAATTCATTTTCGACTCTTGTTTAGATAAATAAGTGGGTTACATAAATCGGGTAAAAGCAGGACATGAATATCTGTGACCAGTCATCTTACATTTGACACCACCGTGGAATACTCTGAAAAACTTAAGCCATTGTAAAGCAACAAATTTAGATGAAATCAGGTTAATGAAATAAAGTAAACTTTTCGAGGCGAAGCCAAAATAATTTGTTCCGTAAGTATTTCCGTGTTGTAATCGCCCCTACACTGCTGACAAACGCCGAATTCGTCTTACTGGAGATATCTTCGAGTCGTTTTAAAAACTTCGGTGACTCTATGTCGAGGAGGCAAGTGTCCGCCACCCAAAACCTTCGTCATCCTAGTCCCAGTGCGATGTACACGACAACTAGCACCCTACAGTTTTATTCGAAATCTTAGGAAATTAAAACCGCCAGTTTCCAAGGGAACCAGTATGGTCTAATCCAACTTTGGCTCTGAGCACTATGGGACTTAACATCTAAGGTCATCAGTCCCCTAGAACTTAGAACTACTTAAACCTAACTAAGCTAAGGACAGCACACGACACCCAGTCATCACGAGGCAGAGAAAATCCCTGACCCCGCCGGGAATCGAACCCGGGAACCCGGGCGTGGGAAGCGAGAACGCTACCGCACGACCACGAGCTGCGGACTTAATGCAACTTTAGCAAACTTGATGTTGTCATAGTAGTCCTGCAAGATGCAGAACTTGGTGATTAATTTTGGTAAAATAGTAGATTCTCAAGACAGATATTTGGAGTCCGTAGGGATTGGAGAAACTACACTGCGATCAGAAAATCCTGGGCTACCCCCTAATATCGTGGCAGAACCCCTTTTGCCCGGAATAGTGTAGCATCTCTGGTGGCATGGACCGAGCAAGCTTTTGGAAGTCCCCTGCTGAAATATTAAGCCATGCTACTTCTATATCCGTCCATAATCGCGAAAGTGTTGCCGGTGCAGGAGTTTGTGCACGAACTGAGCTCTCGATTATGTCACGTAGACGTTCAATGGGATTCTCCTCCGGGGATCTGGATGGCCAAACCATTCGCTCGAACTGTCCAGAATATTCTTCAAACGAATTGCGAACAACTGTGGTCAGGTGATGTGGCGCATTGTCATCCATAAAAATTCCATTTGTTGTTTGGGAATGTGAAGGCCATGAATGGCTGCAAGTGGTCTCCAAATAGCCGAACATAACCATGTCCAGTCAATGATCGATTCAGTTGGACCAGAGTAACCAGCCCATTCCAGTCCACACCATTATGGAGCCACCGACAGCTTGCACAGTGCTTTGTTGACAACTTGGGTCCACGGTTTCGTGGTCCCTGCTCAACACTCGAACCCTACATCAGCTATTACCAACTGAAATCACTACTCATTTCACCACGTCTCTGTTTTCCAGTCGTCTATGGTTCAACTGATAAGGTCACAAGCCCAGGATAGGCGCTGCAGGCGATGTAGTTCTCTTAGCAAAGGCACTCGTGTCGGTCGTCTGTTGCCATAGTCCATTAACGCCACATTTCGCCGCATTGTCCTCACGGATACATTCACAGTACGCCCACACTTATTTCTGCGGCCATTCCACGCAATGTTGCTTGGCTGTTAGCACTGACAACTTCACTTAACGGCGGAGAGCAGTATCGTTTACATAAAGGCCGTCGGCCACTAGGGTGTACTTGGTGAGAGGTAATAACTGAAATTCGGAATTCTCGGTACACTCTTGACACCGTTTATCTCGATGTATTTAATTCGTTAACGATATCCGAAATGGCATGTCGCAAGCATAAAGCTCCAACTGCCATTCCACGTTCACAGTCTGTGATTTCCTGTCGTGCACTCATCATCATGTAAGTAACTTTTTCAGATGGATCACCTGATTACAAATGACAGCTTCGGCAATACACTACCCTTTTACACCTCGCGTACGCGATACTTCTGCCATCTGTGTATGTGCACATCGCTATCCGAAGACTTTTTGTGACCTCATTGTACGTTTCCGTTGTGAAATTAGTGAACGGACGTCATGTTCCGTGTGCAGTCATGTAGTTACACCAGTAGTTTCCTGAAACTATATTTCCTGAAACTATATCTGACAACGGGAATCTGTCATAGGTCACTCACTGGCAGTCAAAACTTCTCTTTATGAAAGATGGGTGAAAGAAAGAGTCACTTGCTCTTTCTTAGGTGCCAGTACTCAGTAGTATCCGAGACAGTATCAATGAAAGTCCTGACGCAATTTCATTAGTCAGCGTTCTAATGAATGGTTTTTTTTCCTTTTTTTGCTGTCGCGGAGGTATGTGCTATCAATGACAGCAGTTTTTTAATTGATAAATTAAATTATTGAGATAAAATAAACATTTCAATCTTATAAACTAGTTACGTAACTAACATTATTGAAAATGGAAAGATAACATTTCTAGTATATCGGTCTAGCTTTAATTTTTACTTTTGTATTTATAGAGATCCACTGTGTTCTCCAGGGTGATGTGTGACGTAAATACGTTAAAAACTTAAAAAAGTCTAAGCATCATCAGTAAACTGCGAAGGTATATGTGAGGTGCGACAATAAAGTAATGAGACTGATGTGAACAAAAATGTTGCTTACCGTTTTAGTCAAGTTTAGTGTTGTCTCCTTCAAAGTAGTTCCATTCTGATTGCAGACACTTTTTCCAGCGCTTCTGCCATTGATGGTAACATTTCTGGAACTCATATTCGGTAATATCCTCCAAGACCCACGTAACAGCTGTTTGGACATCTTTTGTTGTTTGAAAATGGTGTCCCGTGACCGCCGGTTAGACTCTTGGAAATATAAAAAAGTCACACGGAGAGATATCTGGTGAAGAAAGTGGCTGTGTTAGTACTGAAATTTGTTACGAGGTTAAAAACTGCTGTACTGGCAGAGCAGTTTGGGATGGCGCATTATCATGACGCAGAATCCAATTATCAGCAATGTTGGCACGGATACGAAGAACTCTTTTATGAAGTCTTTCTAAAATTTCTTTGTAGTAATATTGGTTAACTCTTTGTGCAGGAGGCACCCACTCTTTATGAACAATTCCCTTGGAATCAAAGAAGCACACAAGCATGCATTTTACTTTTGACTTTGACATGCGAGCTTTTTTTCGTCTGGGTGATCCGTTTGAGCACCATTGGGAACTTTGGCGTTTTGTCTCTGTATCTCTCTGAAAAAACCAACTTTCATCACCAGTGATAACACGGCTCAACAATTCTGGATTGATTTCCGTTTGCTCTAACAGATCGGCTGCCACATTTTTCCGTGTTTCTCGCTGTTGTGGTGTGAGATTTCTAGGGACTATTTTTGCACAAATGTTTCTCATACCAAGATCTTCAGTTATTATTAGACGAACCGTTTCTCGATTGATGTTCAGTTCTTCTGCAATCATTTCCACGGATAATCTTCGATCGGATCGTACGAGTTCGCGCACCCTGGCCAAGTTGGCATCTGCCCGTGAGGTTAACGGTCGTCCACTGCAGTCTTCATCTTCAACATTCGTTCTGCCTTCACTAAACATTTTATGCCAACGGAAAACTTGAGCTCTTGACATAACCTCCTCTCCAAAAGCCTTCTGAAGTTTACCGTAAGTTGTCGTCGCGTTTTCACCCAATTTAACGCAAAACGAAATGGCTTACCGTTGTGCAATATTATGCGGTTCCATTCCGGTGACAAGAGCCACAAACACGTGTTAAGTTATTACAGCACATATCACGACTGAGCAGTTGCATCGATGTGCTGCTTGGACTAGAAGCAGCTTATAGACCAAGGTCGAAGATATTGTGCCTACGCAAGCCTGCAGGGTTGCCACATCTTGCAAAGAAAGTCAGTCTCATTACTTTATTGCCGCACCTCGTATGCCACAGTCACATACTTTAGTGACAACATCATTAGGAAAAATGGCTTCGTTGCCCTTTCAATCTGGCGATAATTTCAGGGCAAACAAAGCATAACAAAGCATTTTCTTGAACACTGGAATCTGCATTTGGGTACGGATCCGAGCCTGTATTTTATTAACTGTATCGCGTCTACTTGTCATTTACATAATGGGACAACATAATTCTTCACCTGTAGGTAAAGTATTCGTCACTGAGTTGACAGAACCGCATACATTTCAGCAGAATTACTTTTAATAAACATGTCGATATTCCGATTTCATTGACAATCAGACTACGGTATGGGGAAGGATACCTTTGCACACACCAAGAGCCAATAATGCAAAGAAACCTCTCCATTTTTACGTTAAGATCGTAAATCTATGTCCAAAAACGGAAGATTACTTGGTTTCAGTTGGTAGTTAGGTATTTCTGTAACTCTGTCACCTCACAACAACAGGCCTAAGATTCTGTTAGTGGAGATGCTATACAATTGGTTTGATTCGTACTTATAATTAAATTGGGGTTAAATTCGGGGATTGTATTGGAGGTTTGAAGAATCTCGCTGTTCAGATTAATTCTACCAACGTAATGTTTTTTATTGGCGCCCATGTATTTGGTGACACGACGCCGGCGAATTATGTTTCCTCTTGAATGAATCGCGAAAGGTGTCTGAGCCCTCGAATTCAGAACTTCCTGACAGCGATGAGGCTGCTGAAGTCGTTGCCCAGTGCCACAATGTTCGTGTAGAAATCACACGTCAATTGTTTCTAGCCTCTGTAAATCGACTCAATACCCACGAACCGATCATTTTGTATTCATCTGCAGTCGACCCTCTCCTTGTCACTTGGTTCCTCCATCGCGATAGCTATATTGCATTTGGGAGTTTGCGCACTCGTACACAGCCCGTTACGCATTAAAATTCTCAGAAAAACTGTCATTAACAGTTTTTTGTTTGCCTCCAAGAACTCAGTGGCAGATTGAGTCCGTGAATCCAACAAGACGTAAACCAGTCAATGCAAAGGCATTAAGATGTGTATGCAGGAGCCACAAAATATGGAAATCTCGCAAAAGATACCTATCGTAAGTTCTTGAACAATGTCCATTATTGACTCGTGGGATGGACAAAGATATACCTCGTTACGCGATTGCCTGGTAGTCGATGAAATCGGAATATCGAGGTGTTCATTATCAGTAATTTCACAGAAGTTATGCCGTTCTGTCAGGCCTACGACATATAATTTTGCTAACAGGTAAAGCCTTACATTCGCCCATTACAGTTCATTCTCATCGCACAGCAAACGAAACTCACACGTAGAAGCGATGTAATCCATAAAATACACGCATGTATCCGTAATCATCAAGTTACCTTCCATTAGGAACGTGGGTGAACTCAGCGATTGTGATATGATTCACAAATGATAGAGCACAGCAATCAGTCTTCCTTTTTTACAGGTTTTATTCGGCAAATCTAGATTTCGGATCGTGCCTAGCCATTAGGAATGCACTATTTCAAAGAAGTAATGCATGTCAGTCCCCTGTTGTTCGGGCGTCTATCACAGTTCTTTCACGAGCCATGAAAGAACTGACAGACGCCCGAACAACAGGGGACTGATAGTATGAAATAGTGCATTGATAATGGCTAGTCACTTGCCGAAATCTAGATTTGCCGAATAAAATTTGCAAAAAGGACGACTGATTGCTGTGCTCTATCATTTGTAATCCTTAATCAATTTTTAGGCTCCAGTTGCCGAAAAAATGCATTGATACGATTGACTTGCTGCGAAGCTGTCGCCAGATAGTGAAGTGTTCAGCAACGTTGCTGCAGTTGCTTTTTCTAATGGTATTCACGTTAAAATATATGACAGTGGCATATGTGCCTTTCTACGTTCATCGTGGTGCTCTAAATTCTACACTTTGAATATTTCTATGATATCATCTCTGTTTCATGTTTTGTGATGATAAAATCTGATTTTAATAAGATTTGAGATGCTTATTTCTTATCGCAATAATTGCACTGTATATTGTGATGTCACAAAAATAATTATGTTATTGATAACCGACATAAATTTGGATATGAACATGGAACACAAAACTTTGAAACTGTGCACGTAGCAATCGACGCGGTTTACTGCTGAGTACACTAACTAATGAAATAGCGTCAAAACTTTCACGGTCATTTGGTCGGGAACTATTAGTTGTTGGGATGTAAGACAAAATAAGGGTCCCTTTTTTTCGCCTTTATACTATCAAGCGAAATTTTGACTGTGTGAAAGAGTGAGCTATGGCAGGTCACCCATGTCAGACAGTTTCAGGGGAAATTGCTAATGTAACTCCACGACTGCACTCGGAACATGGCGTGCATTCAGTTCTTTCACACGAAAAACAGAGTTTCCTCAATCCCTGCGGATTGAAAACTGAGTCAGGTTCGGTCGCAGTTACCGTAATATTTAACACAGAAACCTCTTTTAACAATTACACCTTGATAATCCTCACACCAGTCTGGTGATAGGCTTGAGCTGTCTTTAATATGAAACAACTTGGAAAATGTGCCACCAGCGAGGTGTTGCATAGAAATTCCGATCCATGCTCAGCTAGGGGAAACTCAACTTGTTGATTTGATGCGTCTCTACATGAAAATTGAAAATCTCATTCATCAGGAGCTTTTCCCTTTATCAATAAAATCATTATCAGGACTTATATTGTAATCGTTATGAGCACGCGATACTTCTCGTCCCTTCTGATTTTTATAGTGTGAATGACAGTTTTGACTGAGAATGACATATTCGACACATTACTGTCGGCGCTTTTTGTTCCTTGTTTCACATTGTCATCACAATTGCCTCTCCTTTTATTTAATCAGAAGTTGGAATCGATCTAGCACTGTAATGATTCACTTTCTTAATTATCTTCACGGTTTTTGAGTCCTATTTTTCGGTTATTACATAACATTTCCCTCGGCGGTTTGCTTCTCCGATTTGAAATTATATGTTATTCGCAGATTATGAAATTTGAATAGAAAAGGCGAACAACCCGAAACAGTCTTATGTTGTGTTTTCATTTGTGTTATTCTGTATTAGAGGTGATGCTAATGCAAGCGTTCATAAGTATATAGTACTAACGTGAATGTCATTTACTCATCATGTTAATAGCGTCTGGAGAGGAGGCTCAAAATGCGAATCGCTTCTGGTGAGTGACCTTTTAGTTTGTAGTGGAAGCCTAAGTTAGTTTTCGGTTCTGAGCTCGTCGGGGACAATGATTTTCTCTCTTCTGTGAAGGAACCACTAGCAGGCAGATAAAATGCCAGTAAATAAATCGTAAGACAACTTCTGCCTCCATATTAATAACTATCGAATCCGGTAGTATAGATATCAATGCGTTAATGACTTTCTCATATTTTCAGTTATTGATGTTCTGAACGAAGTATTCAGGTGTAACTTTCCATTAAGAGTAGTATTGACGCGCGAGATAGCAAACAAAATAAAGTTAGGGATTCATGCAAGTGCATCATGGTCAAGTAGTATGGATTATGAATCACACATGAATCACGAATAAAATTGTCAAAAAGCCATTTCATTTTGAGGGAGATGGAGAAATCGGAGGACACACTAATAGAAGAATTCCAGTTTTGCTCAGACAGGTGTAAAACAGACAAATATAAAATGTCTTAAAGGAGAGCATGTGTATTTTCCAAACTCAGTTCAATGTTATTTCGTTTGAACTGTTCTTCTATACCGTAGGAGAACTGATGAACAGAAGAAGGTACTCAATGGCGAAACTACATTGGCCAGCTGTATCCATCTTAAAACACAATTATTTTTAAGTAGTGTGTACATCTTTTTCTCAAGTGATATGCTCTACTCAGTAAAGGTTATCGTGAATAAGCTCCGAAGAAAAGGTCATTAACAAAACTGAAGTGGAGTAAAGTAGTACCCTTTCAGGAAAATCTGTGTTAAATTCAACGTGGAATGCGATTCTAAAGTGTCTATACGGACCAGTCCCATTAGAGTAACGTGAAACTTCTAGATCGACGGAGCAATATAGTAAATGGCGTAACATTAATTATTTGCTAGCTTTAACGAACTAAACAGTAATAGCCGTTATAACGAGCTCACCGCAATGGAACTATTCTCAAACGCACCTCGTTCTAATCCCGGTAATGGAGTATCCATACTGCCTAGCAAGAGTTGGGTGCCAAGGAAAGATGGTCGTGTATCCCAGTAATGGGACATCTATATTACAAAGCGAAAGTTGGGTATTTCGTGGCTACGTAAAATTTCTTCTTAACACTTATAACTTTTTGTAACACCCTGTATACATATATTAGTCAGAAATCAACATTTTTGTCTTTTTGTTTAAACAACCTTAATTTAATGTTAAAAGAGTTTCAAGTTGTCCATATTTGACGCTGCTACTCTATTCGTCGGTTGTTATAATTTAGGTTACAAAAGGAGAAGGTACACAGAAGATGAAAATTATATGTGACCAAATAACAACGTCATACATCAAAATACGTGGCGTGACGTAAGACATTCCACCAGTCTAACAAAGAGTTAAAAGAAGTGTGAAATTTGCTGGTATCAGTTTTCACTATCTTACTTAACGGACTACTTTACAAGCACCTAAACATTTCACACGGTTTGGAAAAGACGAATCATTAATTTTAAGATCTTTCCCAGTGCACAACATGAGTATACCTACGTTGTCAGGACATTCTGTGAGAGCTGTACTGACGCATTTCTGATATTTATGTTTTGGAAGAAAATTGTGTCAAAAATTCCAAATGACACCGGTAAAGATAAGAACTCATGAGGTTGTCTTCATCATCTGTTAATGTACTCATTCAACACGCTGCGGATGTTTAAAGTGTGTGATGGTCACCTAGTCATTTTCTCACAATCTCGGAAGTATAAGGTTGATTCATACTTTCGACTTTCTATTTTGATACTGAGAGTTAAAAAGAAATCAATTTTGTACGTTTTCGGAAGTACAATCTCCACTTTAACTTATGTAATTTACAAGTGGCACCGTAAATATATGAACAGAAAAGTTGTCTTTAAAAATTGTAACATGCAAATATACTACGTATTATGACCTTCGAAATAACTAGCATACATTGTGAATCAAACGTACTAGTTTTATTCCACTCGTTCACAGAAGGTACGAAGCACGACTTGAAATTACGGTGTTAAAATTTTCCGATCATCATGTATGAGAGTTTCGTAAGCTCTTTCGCGACTAACACAAAAGGTATAATGTCACATATAAATCTGTAATACAAGATAAATCTTAACACACTCATACTGCTTTGGTTGATTGAACTAGAGATTCAGCCAGGACGCGCAGAAAATCTTAAATTTGTCAGATGTCACTGCCATCCGTTAATGCGCTCATCTGGATAGGTCATAGCTAATGATACTAAATGTGCAGTCACACAATGCACGAGAATTATAGCGTACTACATCTGAAGGCAATTACGGCTAGCTGCTTGGATTTCTGCTGTTTTTACTTTTTACAATCTCTACATATTTTTAAGGAGAAATACACCTAAAACTTCTGTAGGAATATTGTGTCTTCGTGCTTCAAGGACGTTTAACACGAAAATAAAAAAAAATTCTAGCATCACGGTTTTTGTTTCCATATGTATCATATGTGATGTTTCACGGACATATTATGAAAATAAAAAAGCAACAAACTACATCAAAAACTCTAGCATCAAAGTTTTTGATGCTACTGTCGTCATATGGAGCTGTTTCTTTCAAGAAACATGCTCTCTAAATTTAACTAATGTACTTTGAGAAACGTGACGTTTAGCAAGAAACAGGATATCAAATTAGAAATTGGTTTAGTGGTGTAAGTATTTAAAATGAGCCCAACGATGGCGAATTTTCCACGTTATTTTCCCACCAGTCATTCATTTGGTATAGGTGTATGGTGTAGGGCACCCGCGAGCACGCTGGAGGGAACTGACACTATAAATCCTTCAAGTCTGTCCATAAATAAGTAAGAGTACGAGGGGTTTGAGATATATTTTGAACAGCACACTGCAAGGCATCCCAGGAATGCTCAATCATGTTCATGTCTGGGAAGTTTGGTGGCCACTCTGAAGCAATTCCGGACGTGTGGGGTGTCGCATTGTCCTGCTTGAATTGCCCAAAGTCCGCCGGAAAGCACAATGGACATGAATCGATGCAGGTGACCAGACAGGATGCTTACCTTCGTGGCACCTGTCAGAGTCGTATCTATGGTCTCACACCATTACGGAGCCTCCACCAGCTTCAACAGTCACCTGTTGATATGCAGCGTACATGGATTCATGAGTTTGTCTCCATACCCGTACCCGTCCATCCGCTCCATACAATTTGAAACGAGACTCGTCCGACCGGGCAACATATTTCCAGTCAACAACGGTTCAATGTCGATGCTGACGGGCCTAGGCGAGTCGTAAGGCTACATGTCGTGCAGTTATCAAGGGTACACGAGTGCGCCTTCGGCTCCGAAAGCCCATACTGAGGATGTTTCGTTGAAAGGTTCGCACGATGACACTTGTTGATGGCCCAGCATTGAAATCTGAAGCAACTTGTGGAAGGGTCGCACTTCTGTCACGTTGAACGATTCTCTTCAGTCGTCGTTAGTCCCGTTCTTGCAGGATCTTTTTCGGGCCGCAGAGATGTCGGAGATTTTATGTTTTACCGGATTCCTGGTATTCAAGGTACACTCGTGAAATGCTCGTACGGGAAAATCCCCACGTCATCGCTACCTCGGATATGGTGTGTCCCATCGCTCGTGCGCCAACGTGTGTGGCATGTGAAATCCTACTGAGCTTTTTGTTGCGAAATTTTTTCGTTCTTCTGGCAGCCAACTGAAAAGAGAACCTATAGGATGATTACGCAAGCGTTATCCAAGTGCAGATCGTTTTTCTGCTGGGGTTCGCTTGTTGAAAGCAGCTTTCCTTTCGAATGATCTCGTCAACAGGTAAGACAGGCCTCCCCAAATATCTCCAGAATGAGTAAATATAACGAGGTGCGGTTTTAGTTAAATCAAATCAGAAAATGCAGCGAATTTCGTGACGTACGCAAGTAATTTTCAACATTTATAGCACCTGAATTATGACACCGACTCTTTTTGTAATGTAACTGTGCTTTCTCCGGGACACTGTAAAAAGCATTTGAAGAGGATTTCAACGACATTATGTACCGGGTGGTCAAAAAGTCAGTATAAATTTGAAAACTGAATAAATCACGGAATAATGTAGATAGAGAGGTACAAATTGACACACATGCTTGGAATGACATGGGGTTTTATTATAACCAAAAAAATACAAAAGTTCAAAAAATTTCCGACAGATGGAGCTTCATCTGATCAGAATGGCAATAATTAGCATAGCAAAGTAAGACAAAGCAAAGATGATGTTCTTTATAGGAAATACGCAATATGTCCACCATCACTCCTTAACAATAGCTGTAGTCGAGGAATAATGTTGTGAACAGCACTGTAAAGCATGTCCGGAGTTATGGTGAGGCACTGGCGTCGGATGTTGTCTTTCAGTATCCCTAGAGATGTCGGTCGATCACGATACACTTGCAACTTCAGGTAACCCCAAAGGCAATAATCTCACGGACTGAGGTATGGGCACCTGGGAGGCCAAACATGGCGAAAGTGTCAGCTGAGCACACTATCATCACCAAACGACGCGCGCAAGAGATCTTTCACGCGTCTAGCAATATGGGGTGGAGCGCCATCCTGCATAAACATCGTACGTTCCAGCAGGTGTCTATCAGCCAGGCTAGGGATGATGCGGTACTGTAACATATCGGCCTACCTCTCACCCGTCACGGTAGCAGTTACAAAACCAGAATCACGCATTTCCTCGAAGAAAATAGGCCCGACAACGGTTCTAACAAAATCCCATGTCATTCCAAGCATGTGTGTCAATTTTTACCTTTCTATTTATATTATTCCGTGGTTTATTAAGTATTCAAATTTATACTGACTGTTTGATCGTCCGGTATGTGGAACTTTATCAAATACTGACTTCGCTTGTGTATTATCATGATGGCCATATCAAGTGCTAAGATACTGACCTTGAACATTTATGCATGCTGTTAAGCATTTCGGAACACACAAAATTGCACGGAGAATTTGATCTGGATTTCTCGCAGCACAGGCCCATATCATACGTCATTTAATGCTTTCGGGAGTCAACGGTATTTCCTTGCAGAAAACTTGTTTTAAGTTTATTCACAAATGTATGATCAGAGGTGTTCAGTCCGGGGACAGTGGATATCGTTTCGTGTTTCACGAATGGGCTATCCGGTGGTCATCAAATGTCATGTTAACAAAGTTTGCAGTGTGAGGAATGGGCGGGACATCGGTCATGTTAATACCACATGGACTGCCGTATGTTCAATGAGATGTCTTCCATTATACGTGGCGCATGTTAGAAACCATAGGTACCTGTCATTATTTAGAGTTCCATAAATAAAACAGTGACCAGTTTAGCGTTTTTATGAAATCTGCACCACACATTTACAGAGATAGGCCTGCGTATGTCTAATTCTGGCAGCCAGCATTGCTTTTCAACTAACCAGTAGAGCAAATTATTGAGATGGACTTGCGAATGCTTTATAAACCAAACTTCATTCGCAAATAAAATGTTGCATAGAAATGCTACATCACGTTGCAGTTTCCGAAGACATCATTCGGAAACTGGTAACCTATTTTGGAAGTTATTGACATGAAGCCATTGATAAAGTGAAATGTGGAAACGAGGAAATGTATTGGTCTGTAGGTATCAATCTAGCATATTCAGTCTGCTTTGTAGTGACATGTGCTTTGTGTATTATCGTTCCTAAGAAGTTATTTGCACTTCTCTCTTGGGATGTTGTTTTTTTTTTCGTCAGCGTCTTTTATTCCTGTCACTTCCAATTTGTTGAATTTTTAATAACGTCTGCAGAGACAAGGCGTAAGGCTTAGAACGATTAGGTTACCTCCCAGCATACAAAAGCACGGCTGCAGTAAGTCTGGCGACATACGGTATATATACATAATACGAGTGTCGTATTGTAACTAGCCTTCTGTTCTAACCCTACAAATGCATACGTTAAAACACATGTAGATGCAATTTTACTTACTTTATTGCTAAACAGAAGTTAGATCAAATAATAAATGGAAGTGTATTCATCTTGATGTGAGTGCAGCATTCTCGTAGCTGGTGTTAAGATTACTGTATCGAGGTCCAGAATCCAACGCACTTTTATGTTAAAAATAATATTTCAGCCGCCTACTCTTGTCATACAAATCAGAACGCCGATTTATTTTTGTCTTGTATATTTAATTTTCACGCATATTTCTGATGACTCTTCGACTAAACAGTTTTTTTATGTTCTTCATGAAAAATCCACCAGTTTAACAGAAAGTCCTGTGCTCCTAACTGCCATTTCTCTTGTCCTTACGACGAATTTCACATTACGTTTCTACACTACGATGTCTGAATTATTACCGCACGCCTTTGCAGTCTTGGTGTCTAATTAGTAATGAGTACACGTGAATGACTTCAGATTTTTTCGTTATTGCATTTTCCACACATTTGACGTGATCATGTTTTTGTTTTAGACCAATCAAATTTTTAATTAATACTTCCTTCTGAAATCGTGTCAAACATTATTTATTAGTATTTCTATTAACGTGGTTAAACTAACTCCTGTTATTGTGGCTTCCTGCATTACAATAAGGGAATTTCTATATGACCGAAAATTTCAAATTAATGATTTTTCATTTAAAATCATTTAAAACAGATTCCTATATTTTAAAGGACGGAAAAAGACAATGATTTTGTCCGGCTGTAGCCACATGATTTAACAAATATACGTTTTCTTAGCGATTAGAATTGTTCAAAACTAAATTTTGATATACTATCATGTCCTTCTTCAACTCTCTTTCTTCTAGCATACGGGCTACGTGGCTCGCCCATTGCATTTTTTTTATCTTCAACTTCTGTAGAATTGTTGGTTGATCTTAGACTGCCGAGAGGTCACATTAGAAATGTTAGAGATTGAGGCAGGTCTCGGCCAAGGGAGTGCTCTGTGAGCTGTTCTGTTCTGTTCTGTTCACTGTCGTCTCATAGAAAGTAATAACGGAATCTAGAGAACAGGAGTGGGCAGGAGCAGAGATAGTTAGGAATATCATTTGTCTTGCATATGCATATGATATAGTACTACTAAGTGAATCAAACCATTACTTGAAAGAAATATACCAGAAAATGGACAAATACGCACAGAAGGTTGGGCTAAAGGTTAGCCAGATGAAAACACAGTGCATACATTTACGATAAAGACAAGAGCAGCAAGAATTTCTTGAGATACATAGTATGTGATTGAAGACATTAGTTCAAATACTTTGAACATTTGTTTAAGAGTAACAACAGCACAGAAATGGGCATCAAGGAAAGAACAGCTTTGGGACTGATATGCACGTATTTACTCATGGAGATGTGTACATCATAACCAGTATCAGTGAACACTAATATGACAATCTATAACACAGTGATATGCCCAGCAGTCAATTACGGTTCGGAATCCTGGACCATCACTAAACAAGAAAAGGGAAAACTGTCTATTTTTTAGAGAAGCGTTAAGAGCAAAGTATGCGGAACGATCTTCGATAAAGGAGAACTATTTGTATAGATAAAAAATTCACACATTGTTCGTTGTAACTTACGAAAACGCCATGTCGATATATGTTAATACTGGATACATTTGCGGTGACCAGTCTTAGCTTAGTCAGCTTGTATGTACAGGGCTGGCACAGAAGGATTCCTGAGACACTATAACAACGGCCGGCATTAAGTTTGTAAAATGATACTGCACATCACTCATGCCGCTGTTTTATGGCCTAAGAATAAGCTTTCTACATGACCTGAGTCTCCCAAAAAATATGCTAATATAAGAGACAACACAGCGAGTGTAAGCACAGCAATAAGACTTTCTCCTTTGCGTTAAAGTAACAGTAACAGCTACAAGATAGCAGAATTCAGTTCCTACACTAACTGGCAATGTGATAGGTTGAAGATGGCTAATCATCTATCTGAAGACCTAAAATTTTAAAATTTTCTACTTTATTGATTATTTGATCAACCTGTGACATTAAAACATCATTTTTGCAGGTGTACTGGATTCAGGTTTCCAAACGCACAGACGCTACAAGTATTTTGTGTATGCTGTCCTCTTAACAATATTGCTTAACCTTCCGAACTCCATTCAAAAGTAGAACAAATTGTAATTATCTGTACTAGTTTGAAGGTTTCACAGAATCAATTAGGAGATAGTAGAGTTCTACGAACTACCTACAGACAGATGTGTGTGGATTATTCATTTTCGTTGGACAGGTACCACTAATGGTTTATAAATATGAGTATACTTTGGCGTCGCGGGATAATGTGCTGTGATAATCATAAAATTCAAACAGATCAGACATGTGTAAGAGAATGAAGCTTAAGTTATGAAAGTTGAGCCATGTTGTAAATGTCTTCCATAAACGCGAACGCAAATGATGTTTCGAGGTTTATGATCTTTTCTGATGCTCTAATTAGCATACATTCAATAAAGCGCTTAAAACTGGTGCATCAAACGAAGTTATAACAGATCACGATGCCATGAAATAAATTACGAGGAGGCGATGAAACAGTTTGCGGTAGACGTGAAGGCAGTTTTTTTTATGACCGGCAGTAATATGAAGTTCATCGAGTCTCTTTACGGTAGACATGGGTAGGATAATACATCATCATATTTCTAAGACTATGATGAAGCATTCGAACAATCAACACAATCGAATTTGAAGACGTCGTTTTCGAAGAAACAGAGGAGTTCGTGAGACTGGCTCAGAGTCCTTTGAACAATTCCTCTTATTCGAATATTTCAGTGCCTGAAAATGTTATAGTGATTTAAATGCTACTTATATGTGATTTAAAATGATAGTTCGACTGTCAAGTTAGTTCGGACAACTGTTAAGATACTAGTTTTATGTCCGAGAGAAGCTCTATCAACGCTTCCGCATTTCCGAAAATTCCCATACATTTACACCATATTCCTTACGTAATACTTCATCAAATACAACTGCATGTAGTCAACTATTTGACCAGTAGTACGGGAAGTAATTTAAAAAATAAAATGAGTTGAGTTCCTAGAACACACACACACACACACACACACAATTTGAAGCAATCAGACATTATGTGCCACAGAGTCCTAAATTGAGCCATTTATTGTTCCTGGTACCTACAAATTAAATTACCTTACCCTTTTATTATATGAAGCTGCAAACTTTGGTCTCTGTAGATGGTAAATGTATCGGAATAAAATCTACTTCTAAGTGTCTTATTAAAAAAAATAACTAAGAAAATATTTCAGAACAACAGTAGATGGATTAGCATTACATTTACGTATGAACGAGTACACATAATTCAGTGCTTCCCATACAACTAGACAACCTATGAAGGTAATGTGCTCAGTCAATGAAGAACATCTATTTGGTATTAGAATTAATGAAATGCCTCAGTTGATCTAAGGTTTCCGTACTCGCTATTACTGGTACACATGATTTCATAATCATGAACGTAGTTTCTTCTGGATACATCATCCATTAATAACTTATGAAATTTATTGGAATAATTCAACTAACTTTCAGGATACATATGCGTGTTACAAGAGTTCTATTACGCGTTACTTCGAAGGGCGTCTTCAAAAACCGTAGTATTTTGACAGCCATTTTTACGTTACTTGTATTTAGGTATGTCCTTTGTCATTAGCAATAATTTTCTGTTCTTCAAAAATAGCGCGTATCATGAATACCAAACTCAAAAAGCATCTCTATAAACACTACAACGAGCTTAACAACAGTACAGGTAAGAATTCAGGTACGTGGGAACACAGGTATTCACCAGTCGTCCAGAGCACGTTAAAAATCTTACGGATCACGTGATGGAATTTAAGGCTGAACTAGAGTTCAGAAACTCATGCCACTATATTGAAAAATGTCTTCATATTTTTAAAATCAATAGTTTAGTTTATAGTATGATTAATACTACCAATGTAATGCAATAACTATTTTTCAAATATCAACTGCAACAGTTGAATATTTTCAGTTGAATACTTTATTTTTTGACGGAATATAGAAAATATTTTGAGCCACAAAATGTGCTTGAAGCTATGCTGTATCACAGATAAATAACACCAAAAGATTACGGTAGTCTTCTGTTCCGGAGATGATATGTATTTAAAGTGCAATATGTTTCAAAATGTTAACATGATTGGTTTTCTTTACAAACGTATTAACCTTGGTCAGAGGTCTATTTGGGATTTACAAACATGGAATGTAGAAATATTCAATAACGATAAAAATCATTTATTTTCGAAGTAACAAAAAAATCCTAAAATATATCGAAAATAGATCCTATTTTTTGTCATTTTACAAACGTTTCACTTCGACTCTTCGGCTAAAGAGCCAGATAGAAAGTAGGAGACGGAAAGAAATACAGGGAGCATGAAGAGAGCGATATCGAGAGAGAGTGTACGTGAGGAATGATATTTCATGCCCTAATAAACACTGGACGGGCACTTTTCTGCGTCCACCATGAGTTTGTGGTTTATCATGAGTCATATTGGAGCAGTATGGGATGCGCTCGGCCTGAGAGCGAGGTGACCCTGATGTCAATTGTAATTTGTTTTGTTATGTTGGTACGTGTTGCAATGTAACACAAATGTCAGCTTGATATACGGAATAGTTTTATTTCTAAATCTTTTTGAAGTAAACGCGTTCATGTTTCTTCTTTCTCTGTGTGTGTGTGTGTGTGTGTGTGTGTGTGTGTGTGTGTGAGCGCGCGCGTGTGTGTGAGGGGGCGGGATGGGTAGTTAGGTGTATTTGATCAAACAGATAACTGAAATAGTTTGGAGTCATGACATTCTTTGTTTCCGACGTGTTATCGCTAATGGAGTTACACCAGTAGTCTGTGAAAGCTTGCAAGACGCTTGATCCTTCGTTTTCGACAGTTAATACCTAAATAGGTGACTGAATTCTAGGCAACAAGCGAGGCGCACATTGGTTAGAACACTGTTCTCGTAGTCGTATGAATGGCGCTTCATATTCCCGTCCGGCCACCCAGAGTTAGGTTTCCATGGTTTATCTAAATAATTTAGGGTAAATTCCGCGAAGATTCATATGGGGAGGACACAACCGATATCCTCCTCCTTTCTTCTCCTAACCCGATCTTGTGCTCCAGTGTAATATTAGACCCTAATTTTTCTTTATGTTGAATTCAGACTTGCCATAGTTGTCGTAGAGCTGATACACATGAACGTCAGCCAAAAGCTGCAGCCAAAAATACTGAAATCTAGAAAGTACTTAATTTGGTATTGGATAATCAGGGCGTTAAGCTGAAGCTGTAGGTATATCAATTAAAGTGCATTTTATGTCACGAATTAACTGTGAGAGAGTCTTGTTGTCTACTGACCAAAAGAAAATGGAAGAACATATTTCTCAACAATTTCGGAATCGTAGGTACAATAATGTTGTGCGTTATTTCTTAAACCCAGAAAGGAACAGTACTGAAATTAGTGTGTTCTAGCTGGTAAGTCCACCAAAATGACGAAGGTGATTTCATCTGTCGAATACAATATGCTCTTTGTTTTCTGTGATTTATGGTTTTCATTGGAAAGACTGAAGTATTAGGTGGTGTACATTAAATAGTTTTTTGGACTATCTGGATGGAAACATGCGTACTACGTAAGTAGTAATAAGGTTACAAATTAAAGTGGTCATCTTTAATCAGGATATTGCAACTGTTCACAAATTTCGTTTGGCAACGGGAATGCTGAGGGAACTGAAGTATAAACTCTCGGAGTGTTAACGCTATTTATCAATCACTGAGTTCCACTATTTCTCACTTATAATTAAATTTGTAGATGGAGAACGTTTTGAGTCCAATGAAGTTGGTATAACATCCGTATTTATTTTCCGGAATTGCATTTCATGAAAGGAATCTACTCACTGAAAAAGACCCTGTACTCTGCACAATGACCTAAAAATACTAGGTCGCAATATTAGTGCATTGTTAACCTAAAAAACACGATCAATCATTGTCAGACCGCCAAATTCACGTCACCCTCAAATTTGTACTACAAGTTATCTGTGTTTTTTTCCTTTTTTTCACGTAGAAGGTTGTATAAAATTCTTCGCCCGCTTCCCCAAGAATTTATTTCAAAATGCTATATAGATAACGTATAGAAAACCACAGTAATACTGGATGCTGGATGGAATATCACAGGATAGCAAGTGTCTTGGGAATTTGTCAAACGCATATGTTCTTCAGATACAAAAATGTGCTGTAATTTCTGTTAACTGGTTGGGTGGAGTAAATTATTTCCTTTATCTTGAACACATAACTTCAAGCATGAATGACACAGCTTGAAAACTATGTTGCCTTTTTTATTTTCATACGTAGCATGACCAGACCTCTATAATGGCCAAATATTGACAGCCTACTGTCTTCATAATATACAAAGTGCATGTACTTAAGAAACGACCTTCGATCAATAATCTGTTTTCTTTTCTTACGTGTACTTCATTAGGGAATTTTTGATCTTGGCACATCAAACAACTCATCATTCAAGGGTTAAGAGTCCACTGATTTTTGTCAACGTGACCCTCAGATAATATTAATCAGGTAATCGACACTAGAAAATCTATGAGGCTGTTTAAAGTCAACTATTGATAGGGGCATTATCATCTTGGCATATAGATGAATTTTTAATAACGGAGTACATATTCCGGATTGTACCTGGCGCGAGAAAATTAATACGTCTATAAATATGTAGAGAGAAACAGTGGGAAAGTGAGTAGTCGCAACATTTTGTAGCTTCTTCACTTGTTCATAATTTTGGTAGTATCGCTATTGAATCGCATATCGTAGACTTCTTACTTCCCCATCAAGGAGTACTTTCCTTTTAACTTCAATTTTGTTGTGTATGTTCATATCGTAGATATTTACCTACTGTAAGTGAACACATATATGTTTTATACTTACATGAACGAATGATATGTAACAACGAATAAATTCTTCTATCAGTTATCTATGAACGAAATATTAAATTCTATAAGACAGCTATTTCACACTCGAACTGTTGTAGTGTGATACACAATTCATTTTCAGAGGAAATCATACTGTTACAGATTATACTGATTACTTCCATTCAACGTTCCCTTACTGAGGAAATTGAGAATTTCTTAAAGAAATAGAAAATATAATCCGAATAACGTTATGAAACAACTTTGTCTTAGAGTTGCTATTTTGTTTTTAGAGGATAATTTGATATAAATATAAAAAATATACTGTGATTTCATACCCAGAAGGGGGATGTGCATCACCTATGTTTGGTTAGTACAAAATCTTGTATATGTCGTTATAGAGGAACGAAGAGTTTAAAAAATTGTCGGCATCAAGGTTATTGAAAACGAACTTCCATCTCTTGTGCAGAATGCCAGGGAATGGATGTGACAAGAGCCTTTCTGCTTAGAGTTCTAGTGCTACATATAGCAAGAATATGAGAAAAAAGAAATCAGTTGTGACCTTGCCTAAGGGACCCGTCGTAGTCTCTTTTCTACTCATCTACGAGACTGTGTAAGCCTTTCTAGCCTTATATAAAAATGAACCCGACATGGTAATGCGCTTATTACTGTCCTGTAAAGGCAAGACAGCAAGGAACGACGTCAAACAGCTTCCAGGTGCTTCTTTTTTCATATTGTTTCGGGAAAACCTGGGCCAAAAACAAAACTACTGCTCTACACTAATGTCATTCGGTTAACGTGATTATTTTAACCTCTAAATGGTAATTGAAGTACACTTCAGGTGAATTATGCAGCTGTAAGTCGCTGTCAGGTCCTAACCTGAGGGAGAAAATGACGGAATGACTGTATCGGACGCTGTTTGAGTAAGCACCTCACGTCCTTAACGTGCCGTTCTGACTCCATGCGGTCCGTTATTGTAATTTTTCTTATGAATTTTAAAAGCGCATTGTAGCGCTACTGTGCCCGTGTTGCTCCATATTAATGTAGCCAGGGCGTGTACGGGTGGCTCAAAATACAGGCTGCGCGGACACACACAGCCTCGTCCGTCACGTCGCATCGTAGTCTTCAACGTGATATGGTTAACCCTCGCTCGGCCAGCTATAAACATAATGAAATACCTTTTCTTCTTCTTCTTCTTCTTCTTCTTCTTCTTCTTCTTATTATTATTATTATTATTATTATTCGCTACCGTCAGAAACTGTTTATCGTTCTTACTCTAGCTCTGTCTCATCGTGTCTCCATTCTTCTTCTTCTTCTTATTATTATTATTATTGTTATTATTATTCGCTACCGTCAGAAACTGTTTATCGTTCTAACTCTAGCTCTGTCTCATCGTGTCTCCATATCTAGCATTTACGTCGAATAATATAGTCACCGGAATTCGAAAAAGATGCAAGTGGATGATTAAGTGGCACACCGACCTCAAGCCACAAGTTGTCTATTTTATGCATGGGACCATAAAATTTCTTGAAATATACTGCTCTCCTCTGCTCAAGATACTCACTCCTCCGTTTCACTTCTGTTTCTTTTTGTGTGCTGCAATCAGAAAACTCGAATTCATTTCTAGGTATTTCTGAGAAACCTATCCTTAACATCATAATGACTTTGGTTCGAGAAAGGAAGGAGTCAGTTCCAGTCAAAACGCGCACTTTGTGTACTCCTAGTATCCATAAATGGATTAATTCCAATCTACATCTACATTTATACTCCGCAAGCCACCCAACGGTGTGTGGCGGTGGGCACTTTACGTGCCACTGTCATTACCTCCCTTTCTGTTCCAGTCGCGTATGGTTCGCGGGAAGAACGACTGCCGGAAAGCCTCCGTGCGCGCTCGAATCTTTCTAATTTTACATTCGTGATCTCCTCCGGAGGTATAAGTAGGGGGAAAGAATATATTCGATACCTCATCCAGAAACGCACCTTCTCGAAACCTGGCGAGCAAGCTACACCGCGATGCAGAGCACCTCTCTTGCAGAGTCTGCCACTTGAGTTTGCTAAACATCTCCGTAACGCTATCACGGTTACCAAATAACCCTGTGACGAAACGCGCCACTCTTCTTTGGATCTTCTCTATCTCCTCCGTCAACCCGATCTGGTACGGATCCCACACTGATGAGCAATACTCAAGTATAGGTTGAACGAGTGTTTTGTAAGCCACCTCCTTTGTTGATGGACTACATTTTCTAAGGACTCTCCCAATGAATCTCAACCTGGTACCCGCCTTACCAACAATTAATTTTATATGATCATTCCACTTCAAATCGTTCCGCACGCATACTCCCAGATATTTTACAGAAGTAACTGCTACCAGTGTTTGTTCCGCTATCATATAATCATAAAATAAAGGATCCTTCTTTCTATGTATTCGCAATACACTACATTTGTCTATGTTAAGGGTCAGTTGCCACTCCCTGCACCAAGTGCCTATCCGCTGCAGATCTTCCTGCATTTCGCTCCAATTTTCTAATGCTGCAACTTCTCTGTATACTACAGCATCATCCGCGAAAAGCCGCATGGAACTTCCGACACTATCTACTAGGTCATTTATATATATTGTGAAAAGCAATGGTCCCATAACACTCCCCTGTGGCACACCAGAGGTTACTTGAACGTCTGTATACGTCTCTCCATTGATAACAACATGCTGTGTTCTGTTTGCTAAAAACTCTTCAATTCAGCCACACAGCTGGTCTGATATTCCGTAGGCTCTTACTTTGTATATCAGGCGACAGTGCGGAACTGTATCGAACGCCTTCCGGAAGTCAAGGAAAACAGCATCTACCTGGGAGCCTGTATCTAATATTTTCTGGGTCTCATGAACAAATAAAGCGAGTTGGGTCTCACACGATCGCTGTTTCCGGAATCCATGTTGATTCCTACAGAGTAGATTCTGGGTTTCCAGAAATGACATGATACGCGAGCAATGTCTCTCAAAAGAACGAGACTGATTTCCATCCTCGTTCTTGAATTATCAGAGCTTCTGCTCCGTCTCTAACGACCTAGTTATCGCTAAAACGTAAACCTTAAACCTCGGTTCCTTCCTTATTGATTTTTACAAAAGGAAATAATTAAGCTAGTGGACTCGTACTCAGAAGCCTAGCATATAAAGTTTAGTCAAATGGCTTAATGTGCTCGAGGCAACATGGTAGTATGTATTCGGTTTTGTAGCAATGGCGTGCAGCTGGGAAAGTCAGAAAATAATTTTTTTCCAGAGTTCATCATCAAGTCGCCTTCGTTCTGATGCCATTAACGAGTCATCAATATACTCCTTTCTTCCAGGAGTGCTAATTCTGCGGGTTCACAGGATAGCTTCTGTGAACTTTGGTAGAATCGAAGCTGTGAGGAAAGGTCGTGAGTCGTGCTTGGGTAGCTCAGTCGGTAGAGCACTTGCCCGCGAAACGCAAAGGTCCCGACTTCGAGTCTCGGCCCAGCACACAGTTTTCATCTGCCAGGAAGGGTCTTATCGGCGAACACACCGCTGCAGAGTGAAAATTTCATTCATTATATTTTGTGGGCTAACATCGATAAAATGATGGTCAAATAATTACGTACACTATCTGATGAAAAGTCATGAACATTAATTTGAGATGCGTTCCAGTTTTCACATTTATGAGGGTTCGAACTCTGCTGTGGACTCTTTCAGTGACGTGTCTGAATATCTCTGGAGGAGTTGCACCTATGCTTCTTCAAGAGCAGAAAACCAGAGATGGTAACAACTTTGGACACTGGAAATAGGAGCGAAGTCGACGTTCTAACTCATCCCAAACATCTCCCAATGTGTTCAAGTTGGAACTCTGGAAAGGGCAGTTCATTTAAGATATGTTCTTGACCACAGACTATTGCCTCACAGAAGCTGGCTTAAGACGCATCTCATACTGATACGAACAGTCATCTCCTACGACCTGTTTCTCTACTGTACACAGTGCTATAAATGGTGTTAATATTCTTTCGCATTTACCTTTTACTTAAGCGCAAAAAGGAAACCACACCACAAAAATGAGAAACACGCTCGTACCGTAACACCACCTCGTACTGTTGGCACTACAGATGACGGCAGGTCTTTTCCTGATATTCGTCAAACCGAAACCGTTCCATCGAATCGCACAGGGTATAGCGTGATTCATCCTTCCAAATCACTAATTTTCAGTCAGCCACTGTCCAGTGGCATCTCTCTTTACGCCACCTCAAGCGTCGCTTAGCAGTAACTCCAGATATCTGTTTCTTGTGAGGTACGACCATTGTACCACATTCTTTTTAACTGCGTAAGTTCAGTCATTGTGCTAGCCGGACTGCTGGTAGCACCTTGGAGTTCACAAGTCATTCCTTCCGCAGATTTCATGTGATTTCTTACAAGCACTTCTCTGCAACCCTAAAGTCCCTGTACATCAGTACATAGGTCTGTGGTTGTTCTTTCGCGCTTCTGTTTCATAATCGCATCGCTAACAGTCGACTTGGGAAGTTTTAGAAAGGTCGAAATTCCATGATGGATTTGTTAACTGAGGTGACATCCGATGACTAGCCTACGTTCGAAGTCAGTGTGCTCTCCTGACCGACTCATTCTACTGCTTCCCTACTGACATCACAATATTTTCCGCCTCTTTTTATACCGGCGTGTCCGCCTCTCGTCTCCTTTAATGTTAAGTTCCGCATTACATAGGGGTGACAGGACAGTTCTGATTATATAACGTAGAACAGGAGTGCTTGTACAACATAAAATGAATCTTCATACATGTAACACAGTCGGATCATTCACTACCGATGTAAAGTATAAGACGATGAATGTATATTGACCGAGGTAATGAGGCAAGTACATGTTTTTTAAATGGGACGCTATACTTTTTTACCATCATTCGAAGGCTCTGGAAAAGACGCGTATAGTGATGTAACGCATGTTGCTATTGTGATTCAAACTTCGCTTAAAAGACGCTGGGAAATATTGTACGATTGAAGGTCGAGGCGGTCGCAAGCGGCTGCAGACTAGAGTGCTGCAACGCTCCATGTTTGACCGGTCACGGCGCGCCTGTTGACGGGGGGACCGAGCAGCTCGTGTCCGGCCCCATACCACTCGGCTCGGTCACGTACTCGCGCCATGTCTGTTGTCCGGATTCCGGACACGCGGATAACCGAGCATGACCGGTCACCGCTGACGTCTCACTTCACCTCGCCCCGGCTCGCTGCACTGTACTTTACTGTACAAATTCAACGCCTCTCTTTCTCTCTCTCTCTTTTAATACAAAAGTAACATTTCCAAGAACGGGTACGTGACACAGCTAAATTCATAAAGCACCTGGAGAGTAAAATGATATTTCAATACAATCGCGGATAGGAGACGAGTCTCATTTCCAAACAAAAGAGATATTTTTCCTTTCATTTATAGGAAACATTATATAAGTGCTTTCCCTGTAATCTAGAAGACAACCATCTTCATAAAGAAAGCATACAAAGAACATTAAACATTTACAGACGTAACTTGTCATACGTTTCAATTGTTTGAAACATAAACAAAATTATAGTTACTGTTGATCAGCAGGAAATCACTAACGCGTTCCGGATTTAATTGGCTGCGGCAATTTGTTAGTAACATGCCGGCTTTACTAAAGCACCTTTCACTAGGTGCGCTTGTTGCTGGGATACATAAAATACGTCTTGCAACTGCAGCCAAACCTGGCAGATCTGTTTCATGTCTGCTCCACTACTTTAAGATGTCATCATGATCTCCGGGGTGCATTAAAATGTACAGATCTACTTCATCTGCTGCGGATGATCTGTTGTTCCTCCATTCCTTGAAACGAGCTCTCTTTCTGGGTGGTGATGACACAGTACTTGAAGGATCTATGATAATAAACAAAAGAGACAAGTAATACAGAACTGATATGGAAATCATCGAAACATTCCCGTAAGAGACCGATGACCTCGCTGTTTGGTCTCTCCCTCCAAACAACCCGACCCCCGTTCCCATAAAAACGAGATGTTTTACGTTAATGAAATATTATACGAGTCACAACATTCCCGTTTCTCTATAATACACTTTCCACTAACTATGCAAAAACGATTATGTTAATGATTGAATGTAGTACCAGCGTACGTAGCACATATTTGTCGCACATTGTTAAGAATTTCCTGCTTTTCACTTATTTCAAGCATATTAAGATAACGGAAGGACGGCCAAAGAAACGATCTTTGTGAGGTTTCTTGCAACTGTGTTTCTTTAAATGAGTGGTTCCCGACTGGAAAGACAATAAATTGGAGCAGTTTATGCACGATACGTACCCAGTAGACGCAATGTTTTCATCTACAACCAACAGAAATGTACTCCATACTTGGCTTTTTAGACCTTCCCGTTTCTTTAATGTGTAAACATTGGTTTCAATCTTACGTCTTACTTCACTGGCTTCCTCGCGCTGCGTGATTACAGAGAGAGAGACACACCACAACACAATAAGAAGCCCGTACTGGCTGCAGTGTCACACAGATAGTAACACGTGTAATGTCTTTGAAGTTATGTGCTACGTATTCGGTCACGGCTTCTATGCTCGGTCACAAGAACTAGTGCGGGTAGCCTATCCAGTTTGGGTGTGCTCGCCCCACCTCGTATTTTGTGCTCGCTTACTCCGTCATGCAGGACTCTACTGCAGACTGTAAACACGCCTCGCGCGACCCGCAGGCAGAGTTGCCGTGCTCTCTGCAGAATGCACGGCCTACGCTACGTAGGTACATCCTCATCCGCACTCTTAAGTAAGGTTTGAATCACAATAGCAACATGAGTTACATCACTATACGCGTCTTTTCCAGAGCGTTCGAATGATGGTAAAAAAGTATAGCGTCCCGTCTGGAACCGCGTGACCGCTACGATCGCAGGTTCGAATCCTGCCTCGGGCATGGATGTGTGTGATGTCCTTAGGTTGGATAGGTTTAATTAGTTGTAAGTTCTAGGCGACTGATGACCTCAGAAGTTAAGTCGCATAGTTCTCAGAGCCATTTGAACCATTTTTGAGTATAGAGTCCCATTTAAAAAACATGTACTTGCCTCATTATCTCGGTCAATATAAACGTTGTGATTATAATGCATGAGCCAACGTATGTGCCCCATAGTCCGCTATGATTCGCCGAAAACCGTATGCCGATACGTGCTCTCGCCCCCGGAATAAAGGGGGTGTTACGTCTTACGCGACTCATCCTGTATATCTTCCGTCAGATGAGTAACGGTAAACTGAAACTGAAACACGTATATTTTTAATAGGAAAATCAAACAACTTCTTGACATCGTAAATGTAGGAAATCACTCTATGCTCTCAGATAGTATGTACGAAGCACACTAAATCTCAGCACAAAATCAATTATGGTACCAATTTACTCTTCCTTTCATTCTTAGTATCTTCCGGTGTGAGTAATTTCCATATTATGTTTCTGTATTTTCCTTTACAGATCATCTTGTAGCCCACTGTCTACAACGTTCAAACACACAATTCCCGACTTCTCTCTTCTAGTTTAATAAACATCCTAAATGACTCACCACTTTAGTAAAACGCTGATCCTGCGTGAAACATGCCACTACAGTGACAATCCCCACCACTTCCCTCATCCTTCCCCCGCCGTCCAATCCAGAATTATCTAAGCCAAAGAAAGGACTTGCAGCGTTCAATAAATTCGCATCCCTAAAACACCGGAATGATGGCACGCGAGTATTAGTAAGTACGTGCACGGGAGATGGACTGACTTAAAGAAGTACAGGGTAAGCCAAATAAAAATGACCCGGCAGAGTCGATATGATTGTGCATGATTTTATGGCAGTATTAACGGTGGAGAAAAGACCTACATTTACTTCTAACAGGATTGAGTAACTGGCCATACAGCCAGCCGAACCTTCGAGCAATTTTACACAATCTTCACGCTTGGCAGAGTTGTTAGTAGAGTTTAACCTGGTCGCGGCCCTAGCTGGCCACCCAGGTCTCCTGATTTGTCAGTGTACGGTTACCGTCTGTTGGGTGCCCTCAATATAAGGTGCATCGCAACGACCCTCTTATCTTCAAGATCTGCAGCAGAACATTTTGGACGAGACTGCAGCAATTCCGGCAGTCCACCTTCAATCCGCGTTCAACAACTTGGTAATCAGGTCCCAATAGTGCCAAGTAATGAAAGGTGGTCACTTTCAATATCTTCTATAGTCATGTTAGTATTGTATTCACTTTCCCCTGCTGTGTTTGTTTGTATCCTGTAAGTCTGTTTTCAAGGCCAATTTTATTTTCCACGTCCTGTACAATGAAAATACTCTCCCAGTTGAGGCTAATAGTCGCATTTTATTTTAATTCATGCCATAAAAACTATTGTTTAAGGATTAACCGCAGTCTCTGAGAATAAGCTTTTTGCCTACCTAGCTTCAAAAGGTTCTTCAGGAACGCCGGAGTAGAATTTAACGCTTGCAAGTGAACACAGTTGGCTTTGAGTAACATGCCAGCCCAGGTACATGTGTACCACTACGACTACAATGTACCGTTCGTTGTTATCAAATGGTTCAAATGGCTCTGAGCACTATGGGACTCAACTGCTGAGGTCATTAGTCCCCTAGAACTTAGAACTAGTTAAACCTAACTAACCTAAAGACATCACACACATCCATGCCCGAGGCAGGATTCGAACCTGCGACCGTAGCGGTCTCGCGGTTCCAGACTGCAGCGCCAGAACCGCGCGGCCACTTCGGCCGGCGTTCGTTGTTATTCTCATCATTATCAGAGTAAACGTTTTATTACTAAGACAAAGGCGAATTCTTAAAAATTTTTGCTCCGAGAACAATTACGCTGAATATGGCGGCCTCACGAGCTTGCTAAAGGGAAAATTAACTCCTTTTTTTTCAATGTCTGACAATGACGTTAGAAACATTAAAATAAATTTTAAACACAGGTGAACATTAGCTGAAGAAACTATAGTGTAATTCTCATAGACAGTCTATTCCGTCAGAAGCAAAACTTGTTTTCTGTCAGCGTAAGTTAAATTAATACATAATTCTGCGTGATGTCTAGTTTGTCGGTGGTATTTGAAGTGGGAGATTCTAATGTGCTTCCAGAATGGTTGCTTCGCCTTTCATCTTCCAATTGCTCAACCAGGCACAGTCCCCTCTTGCACTATTTTAGATTTTGTGACTTATAGTCTGCCTATTTTAATCACTAACTGCCACGAGGCACAGACTTTTTGGTGTTCTGTGCAAGCCGGCCGCTGTGACCGAGCAGTTCTAGGCACTTCAGTCTGGAACCGCGCTGCTTCTACGGTTGCAGGTTCGAATCCTGCCTCGGACATGGATGTGTGTGATGTCCTTAGGTTAGTTAGGTTTAAGTAGTTCTAAGTTCTAGGGGACTGATGACCACAGATGTTAAGTCCCATAGTGCTCAGAGCCATTTGAACCATTTGAACCAGACTGTAGAGCCTAGAACCGCTCGGCCACTCTGGCCGGCCCTTTTTGTGGAGTAGTAAGCTACCGAACCACTTTTTTTATTCGGTTCCTAAAGGACAATTTCTTCCTTTGCTTATTGAGGATACACAAATTTCCTAACATGAAACCGTCATCGTCACTGAATCTACGTCTCTCTTCATTGTACTTCTCGAGCATACACTGACGTTTTTTTTACACTCTACAACATATAAATGTTTGTTATAGTCCTCTCTTTTGAGGTACTTGATCTTTCCGTGCTTTGCTGGATCGGACGGTCGTGACGGAGACAATACTTGCAATTAATTATAAACATTTAATTCTTCAGTCACTTGAGAAATGTCAACCGTTGTCTACAATGCTGGTATCTACACTTTGGACTCATATTGGTGTATCTATGTCCTCTATCTTGCAACCACCATTAGGGGTTGAAACCGATGCTGCAGTCCGTAGCATTAAGAGACTGGGGATACGCAAAAATATGCTCAAGACAGTTGAGTATCTATGGCGACTTTGGCACATTTTTCACTTCCATGCGGTATTGAATCTTGCGACACTTGACTCGAAGTGAAAGCCTAGCGTGGGTTGCCTCGATGGAGGGGCAATGATGCCACAAATGAAGATGGTGGCAAACCCTGCCTCTTTATCAATGAAGTCATCATCATCACGGGGCAAGCCACGACCTGTCCCTCCAACCCCTTCCACACCATCATATAATAGCGTAGTATTAAAACCTAACAGTCGGTCTCGATGTACTATAGAGCAGCTATCTTAGCTGTGCTGTACAGTATTCGAACGATCCGAAATTTTTCTTCATGTACAAACTTATTTATCGAAGAAGTTACGTAAATGGCGTATGTTCTTATGTTTCTCCATCTTAACTATTTCAGTAAAATACACACACACCCACCCACACACACACACACACACACACACACACACACACACACACACACAAAATAGCCAAATGACAAACCAACTGACTAGATACGATTTTAGTAAAGAGTGATTTGAAGAGTTTTTTTTACTACGATGTATCACTTAAACTCCATCTTTCGGTAATGCACTAGGAGAGCTACTGCAGTATTTGCACTGAACACAACGCAAACATAGATGGCGCTTAAAAAAAAAAAGATGGAACATAGCCAGTGACGATGGTGTAACTAGACAGAGACGAAAAGTCTCTGTCTCGAAAGTAAAATCTACGCTATATAGAGTATCATGGGGATATGCTGTTTATGTGCTACATCACAATTTTAAAAAAATTCATCAGAAGCTCTTCTTCCTTCCTAAATTTGTGTTTAGTTATTTTGTTTATATCTTGGCTATGCTGTGTTTGTCTGTGATTCTGTGTGTTGTAAGGTCCCAAGTATAGTCACTCTTTGAGTATCGATATCTGTACCTTACACGTAGCGACCTAGCGCAGCAGCACTGCGGCCAGGGGAACCCCCAGTCATCGAGAAGCTGGGTTTGATACCAACCGTTACGGGTGCCGCGGGAGGCAATGAATAGTCTGAAGTCGTGGCTGGATGTCAGACCTGATTGGACGTTACATGCCCCGTGCTGTGAGACGTTCGAGGTGTCCGTTAAATGTTGCAGTGTTCGTGGGCGGGACTGAGAACTCATCAATATTAGAAGCGAGTCCATAGCAAAGATGGGTAGTGGATACCTCAGAAAAGTAATAACAAGCAGAAATAAGAGTCGCCGTCAGTAGGTGTGTGTGTGTGTGTGTGTGTGTGTAGAAACGTTAGGGGCGTGTACCGTGCCTTGTTCTAGAGGCAGTAAACTCTTCCGTTCTACGAAGTCAACGCACCTTTCGAATTGTTCTCCTACCTGTTAGAACTGAATGAAGATTTTTAATGGCAAATATGGCGATTTTGATACCTCATGTACCAGTAGGCATACGATCCAATTTTTAGTCTTCAGGTGCATGTTCCTTGGGACTAAGATGCCCACTCTACGCTGTGCAGCAAAACATTGGTCTGATCGCCATGGATATATAGACACAGCTGGTTTTAGAGCGAAACTTGGCGTGATAGATATGAATAAGGGAGTAGGCATCTTACACTTTCTTTTTTTTTGTTATGGTTTTAGGGCACAAAACTGCTACGGTCATTAGCGCCCGAACATCTTATACTGTGCGCGCGAGCGCGCGCGCGTGTGTGTGTGTGTGTGTGTGTGTGAACGCGCGTGCTACTACGTTCCGTATTTTAATTATATTTTGGTGTAATTTAGAAACTAATTATAGGAAATACACAATGTAGAGGTTTTACAGACTCTTTGCACAATAATTCTGATTGATAAATATTTCAGCCTCCTTAGGAAGTTGTTACTGCACATAACCTTGACTAGCCCCAAATCATTTGTAATTAAAAGCAATAATAGCCAATTAGTATCATCGATTATAATTTTCTAGTGTAGAGAATCACGCAATTAGTTTTACTAAGTCGCCAAAACTAGACCCAAAGAAGTAGTTTTCGTGCCTGTTTTGAATGCTTCTTTTAGCCACATTTGTTTAGGCATGAAAATAGCTTGGGGGTGGGGGGTAATAAACATCACAGTTCACAATTTTGTTATAGGCACCAATCTGTGTGTGTGTGTGTGTGTGTGTGTGTGTGTGTGTGTGTGTGTTACAGAAATCTAACTTCGACCTAATATTTATTTGACTTGCGTGTCTCTGTAGCAGAGCAGGCATCATGTCTGACTGCCTTGCCAAGAGTCCAGGCATGATCTCTGGTAATGCCAGGCATTTTTGCTTGTTAGAAGGACTCTAATAAGGTGCACTGAGTCTAATGATGCCAACTGAGGAGCTACTTGGGTGAGAAGTAGCGGATTCAAGGTGTGGAAAGCTGGAGCTGGGAGCACGATGCTCTGACATAATGCTACTCCATAACGAATCCAGATGACGTCATATGGTGTAGGACGAGGCCTACGAGAAAGACAGGCCGCGGCGCGTACGTCACGAAGGTAGCCCTGCGCTCGCTCGCTCGCTCAAATCAGCAGACAAACTACGTTTCTACACCTGTTAACTCGTAACTAGGCGTGTCCGTACAAACGAAAATTGAATCTTCTACTGGAATCCGCTATTATGTAACCTTACTGTTATTAGTCCTATAATGATGGCAAGTCCATGGGCCTACTTATACTTTGTTACGGCTGTACTGGCGTACAATAAAATAAAATCATGCTAAAATGATTGTCAGTTGCATAAGGCACCACTTCCAGCATGTAATGAGTACTGTTAAGCAGAATAGACTAAATGCTATAAACAAGCGGTTATAGCATTTTGCCGACCGGAGTGGCCGAGCGGTTCTAGGCGCTACAGACTGTAGCACCTAGAACCGCTCGGCCGCTATGGTCGCAGGTTCGAATCCTGCCTCGGGCATGGATGTGTGTGATGTCCTTAGGTTAGTTAGGTTTAAGTAATTCTAACTTCTAGGGGACTGATGACCTCAGATGTTAAGTCCCATAGTGCTCAGAGCTATTTGAACAACTTTGCTGTAGTACTGTTAATCAGTACGACTTCATAATAGCAGATTACAGTGGAATATGCAATTCTCGTTAGTACTTACACGCCCAGCTGCGAGTTAACAGGTTTAGAAACGCATTTTGTCTGCTGAGCTGAGCGAGCGAGTTCAGGACTACCTTCGTGACGTACGCGCCGCGGCCTGTCTTTCTCGTGGGCTTCGGTGTAGGATGACACGGTGGTCGATCGGCATCAAGTAGTTCTCTGTGGCTAATGGAGAATCACTGAACCATAAGGAAGTAAGGGCACTGCAAATAGGCAGAGTCACAACAGATAAAGGTGTTATATAAAATAGAACTGAAGTTTTGAATTGCTGGGTTTCACCAAATCTAATTTTTTAACGGTACAACGTTCGTTTTACTCGATGCAGAGAACCACTGAACCAGGAAATGGTCACCAACAGTGCAGTCCTCTGGAGTCTCTTCCTTACAGGAAGAGACTGTTCAAAACTGGTTCAAATGGCTTGAAGCACTATGGGACTTAACATTTAAGGTCATCAGTCTCCTAGACTTAGAACTACTTATACCTAACTAACCTAAGGACATCACACACATCCATGCCCGAGGTAGGATTTGAACCTGCGACCGTAGCAGTCGCGCGGCTCCGGACTGAAGCTTCTAGAACCGATCGGCCACAGTGGCCGGGGAAGAGACTGTAGGAAGAACTAGTATCACGATACCTATCTTCGTTATGAAACATAAGATACTATCACTTTTAAAAATTTTATTAAATGAACTTGTTGTTGAAATAAACGGCCAAAATACTATAAAAATTATGGCAAGTCTCATTATGACTCCACTCAATTGAGATTATTCAATTAGGTAACATGTTTAGGCTTCACAAACACTGTCGTGATTGATCTTATTCTCGAGTCATTTTTTGACTTTCGTTTCTGAAGGTTTCTGAAATAAAAACAAATAGAAACATTCTAAGAAATTAATACGTATGAGATTAAAAACGGTAAGGATTACGTTTCGTTCCTCCGTAAGTTCAAGATTCATTTCTTATACATAGCTCAACATAGACCCCAAGCATTGCCTTGTTGTGAGACATCCCATGAGCACAGAGTTTCGTATTCCACACCCCTATGTTGGTCCACCTATTTCTAGCTGATTGAAACCATTTGTAAGTCCAGGAAAGTCAAGAATATATTTCGTTCAATAATTTCACTATAATTAGACTGTACAAACGATCAATTCAGCATTCTAATCAAGTGTGTCTTCTCAAACATACAGTTACCTGCGCTCTTCTTTAAAGAGTGAAGTTCTGTAAAAAAATATCGTTATTCTTAGATGACAAATTACTGTTTCCTCTCGTACCTTAGTATATGGCTTTCAGTTCTTAGCAAACATTTCGGAATGAATATATGTTTCATTTTGTAGTGATATGGTTTGTTTCTTACACATTATTTACTGTTCGTTTGATTTTCAACGCTTCGTTTTACGAAATGTCTCCATGTCGACAGCAACGTGCGTTTAAAATGCGGTGAGAAGATGTTAAAATTCGACAGCTCACCCACAGCTCTGATACATTTGCTGCTGTGCGCTCTTTAACAGCTGCATATAATCTCGCTATTTCGTTGTCGTGCTACATGCATACTGCTTCCCAGAACCGTCCGCTCTTCTTACTACAAGAAAAATTATTTTCCGATTCCAATCTGCGGTAACAATATCCCCTGAATCCTGTTCACCTGTCTGGTTTTAATAAAACATCTAAAATAATCCACACTCGGCTCACAGTTAGCCTACGGTTCGGCAAATATGAACGGTTCTGCACTCTGTGTTCCCCCACCTAATCACTGACACCCTCACAGTGGACAGCTTTCCTAACATGGACTCGAATATGCATGTCCAGTATGTCGACTGCCTTACAGTCCGAGTATATTACAAAACTGTTATATATTGAAGTAGTCAGTATTGTACAGCACACGGTAAAATAGAGCGCGAGCGGCAAAACGATATCAGCGACCCATACAGTATGAAGAACAACTTCTGAACACATTACGTACGCTACAGTATGTAAGTAAGTACCATAAGTAAATAGAAAAAAAACTCTAATAAGAAGATGACAAACTCCCTTCCGAAGTTTTGATGATCGGCTACTTTCTCTAAGATACAAAACACATAATTGCTAAGGAGAATGTATACAATTTTCATAGTAACTGGGTACTAAGAAATCAAACTATAAACATCAGGCGAACATAATTTAACTCCGCATTCAAGCTACACGGCGATGCGGACCGAACACTCCTTCGTGTTCCGCCTCAGGTGTCATAGTGTGGTGCGATCAGAAAGGATCCTAGGTAAGACAACTTTCTCCCAGATGTCAATATTGGATTTCGGTATCAGAACCGTTACTTTATACTTGATTCACAAACCGATAGCAAGATGTCACATTTGTGCAAAAGTAGTGAGCCTGTTCCTGTCCTCATGTACCGATTTTCTCGACAGCTGGCAATTGTTGTTCTGTTCTACGATCCACATGCGCTGCTATCCATATAGCAAACGCAGTTTTTTCCGTCATAAGGTCACACTTGCTACCACTCACATTATCTAAACATAATCAGTTTGCAGTCTGATAAAAATGCTGGTTCTCTGCAGCATTTCATAAACGACAAACATTTTGTTACCTAAGTTCACGGACAACTTGGTTTGGCTCTAACAGATGAATTTTCTTTCAACTACCATAATTATTCAAAGTACACATAATGGCATTCCTCTAAAAACATTATTCGCTTTCCATACTACGGCAGATCGCCACCGTCTTCGACTGGGAGCACAACTTGTCGGATGACTAAAAAAGATGACTAACTGTAATCAGTCTGAGATCGTTGTGTGATAGAATTAAAAAAGGAGAGACAAAAGATTCAAGGAAGTGCTACGTATTTCTCCAAGGGTTAGTTTATCGTCGCTAATGTAGCTGCAGTACCGTATAAGAGATGCGTTGTGCATCAAGGAGAAGCTTATTGTTAGTTCCCAAAGATTTTTTACTTCCTCCCACATACTGGGTGATAGAAAAAGTTATGGCCAAAACTTTAGGACTTGTTCCTCACATTTAGAAGGAAAAATTGTTGTATGCAGTTTGTTCTGGGAACGTCATATTTCGGCGTTAGAATTCATTTTCATAATATATTGAAAATGCGAAACACACAGGAACACGGCAAATGCATGCCGTGGTGGCCGAGCGGTTCTAGGCGCTACAGTCTGGAACCGCACGACCGCTACGGTCGCAGGTTCGAGTCCTGCCTCGGGCATGGGTGTGTGTGATGTCCTTAGGTTAGTTAGGTTTAAGTAGTTCTAAGTTCTAGGAGACTGATGACCTCAGAAGTTAAGTCCCATGTGATCAGAGCCATTTGAACACGGCAAATAAGTATACATCCTGATTTTATTTTTTACGTGATGTGGTAAAAATGCCTCCCGTTAACACTGATACTTGTAACATCCCGTCGTAACACCGAACTCTAAATGCGCTATTCTATCCCTACAGTACCATATATCTTTTCGCTGCCTTCTACCATATGGGCCCTAAGAGTCTCTGCGTCTTGTACTGTTGATCGATACATAAAAGCTGCTACAAACAGAAAATCAAGGGAGTTTACATCCAGAGAACATGAAGGTCGGGAAAGTATTCGACTTCTTAATCAGACACGGAATCTCTTAAACAGAATCCGACGGAACTAGCACTGAAATTAGAAGGCACTTTATGGTATAGGCAGTGCACGTTTCTCCACACTGATATAGGCACATCTAGTAGCAGGTCAGGTAGAGTATTCTGTAAAATATAACTGTAAACTCGTCTGTCAAGCCTACGAGGAAGAACAATGACCCATAAAAGGAAACAATTATGTCAGGCCAAATACTGGCATCAAATCTTATCTAGATGTAAACGAGCTTCAACAGCTGCGTGAGGATTCACCTCAGTTCGTATGTGGTGACTAAAAAGTTCCCATAGTGATTCTGCTCAGAAGAATTGTAGAAAATGAATTCTAGCATGGAAATAGTGCATTTCGAGACCCATCTCCATGTATTCGTAAGAAGGCTGCTTCTTCCAGCCAAACACACACGTCAAAAAAAGTTTTGCATCACCTCGGTTCCGAGAGTTCCGGAAGCTGTACAGAAAATTGGAATAGAGACCAACATAAACATCATTTCCTCTCTTTTCATTGCTCATAAAAAACACACACTGTGCGTGTACCACCACACAGCAAGACCTTCCAGGAATGTTCTACACGGTTCATGTCTGGAGAACATGCTGGCTACTCTAGTCGAGCGATGTCGTTATCCTGAAGGAAGCCATTCATAACATGTGCACGATGGGGGCGCAAATTGTCGTCGATGAAGACGAATGCCTCGCCAATACGCTGCCGATATGGTTGCACTATCTGTCGGAGGATGTCATTCACGTATCGTACAGCCGTTACGGTGCCTTCCATGACCACCAGCAGCGTACGTCTTCCCCACATAACGTCACCCCGAAACTTCAGGGAACCCCCACCTTGCTACACTCGCTGTACAGTGTGTCTAAGGAGTTCAACCTGACCGGGTTGCCTCCAAACACGTCTCCGATAATTGTCTGGTTGAAGGCATAGGTGACACTCGTCGGTGAAGAGAAGGTGATGCCAATCCTGAGCCGCCCATTCGGCATGTTGTTAGGCCCATCTGTACCGCGCTGCATGGTGTCGTGCTTGCAAAGATGGACATCGCCATGGACGTCAGTTGCGCATCATGCAGCCTACTGCGCACAGTGATTCGTAACACGACGTCCTGTGGCTGCACGAATAGCATTATTCAACATGGTGGCGTTGCTGTCAGGGTTCCTCCGAGACATAATCCGTAGCTAGCGGTCATCCACTGCAGTAATAGCCCTTGGATGGCCTGAGCGAGGCATGTCATCGACAGTTCCTTTTTCCCTGTATCTCCCCCATGTCCGAACAACATAGCTTTGGTTCACTCGGAGACGCCTGGACGCTTCCCTTGTTGAAAGCCCTTCCTGGCACAAAGGAACAATGAGGACGCGATCCAACCGCGGTATTTATCGTCTAGCAGTGTTTCTACTTCCTGGTGGAATGACTGGAACTGATCGGCTGACGGACCGCCTCCGTCTAATAGGCGCTGCTCCCGCATGGTTGCTTACATCTCTGAGCGGGTATAGTGACAGCTCTGAACACTTAAAGGGACTACGTCTGTGATACAATATCTACAGTCAACGTCTATCTTCCTGGGAACTGCGGTGATGCAAATCTTTTATTGATGTGTGTATTTTCAGTTAGACTAGGTGAAAGGTGGAGGGGCACGGAGAATGTATGGAGGAACATACGTCAGACACTGTAACGTGGTTTGCGAAGCCCAAAGAGAAGTATAAATTCTAATTACTAATTAATCTCCGGTAGCGTGGCTGTCAGTGCCTTCTTGCGGGCAATGTGTTCGTAACGAAACTGGTCAATAACTAATGTTGTGTATAGTCCTTGTCGACTCCGTTAAGGAAATGAACTATTGGATACTCTTCATAAATTCAATATACGATACAAACGAGTTAAAAAACTGTAACTTAACATTTCGTATAAAATTGTTTTGTACATTTCTATACAAAGTACGTATTTTAATTACAGATCTGCTATAAATATTACTACTTTTCAATAATTTTCCAAAAAAATTATTTATCTTATTTTTATATGATTTGTTTCGACTTTCATCCATTCAATTTTATTTCTATTTGAAGTCATGGAATTTAAAAATGTTAATTATAAACTTTTAAAGCAACTTCAAAGAATTGAATATCGATAACTAACTCATTTCTGATGTAAAATTTTCTTTGATACGTATACCGACTGATTTAAATTCAAGTGCACTACTCGCGGACGTCCAGTTTCGGCTGTAATTATCGTACGGCGGCGAAACTTGGTAGATATACTAACGAGTCAGTGCGGAACTGATTTACGCTGAAAAAAATTAGTTCCAATTTTAGCCATCAGTTACAAATCTGGCTGTGCACACTGTTTGTATGAGGGTCTGACATCCACACTGTCATCTGACAAGACAGAACGTGATTGAACAGTACTGCTGTCGAGGAAAGAGACCATGCGCTGTTAGGGAATCTGTTGTATGTGAACGGCAGCAATAACAGTTCCGTGCTGACAGTGTACCGGCGACTGAAACGTCTGAGGATCGGCTCGATGTCATTAAATGTCGTAAAGAATAGGGTAATGTAATTCGAAAACATGGGGTGAGCTTGGTGTCAAACCTGGAAGAAGAAGGTGGAAGTTAGTGACGAGGTTGCTGTTGCTGTAACCGACTACACAGCACGTGCCCCAGGTAGTGATAGTGATAGTGATAGTGATAGTGCTAGTGCTAGTGCACGTGCAGTGCCACGAGAATTGTCCATCCCATGGTCAACAGTACGGAACATTTTGTGGTCTATTTTACACGGGTACCTATACAAGATCCAGACGCCGCAACCGAAACCTCATGATCCGCAGCAACGTCCTGAATTTTCCCTTCGGTTTCTGGCACGCATCGAAGTTGATGACATGTGGCCGGGCAACATTCTATAGAGTAACGAATCACGGTTTACACTACAGGGTGCAGTGAATACGCAGAACTGCCGAATTTGAGGTACTGTTAACCTACGTGTTGTGCGCGAAGAGCCATTGCACTCGAGCTATGTCGCTGTGTGGTACGGATGCGGAAGCGCATTTATTCTCGGTCCATTCTCCTTTGAAGAGAACACACCAAAAGGGCCTGTCAAGTGTACCTCGACATCTGCGCGTTCTCGATATCACCTTGTGCTGCTCGTGATTCGTGCCCTGGAAGAGCGACACTATGTGAAAACCACTGATTTCGTGTTGGATGGGGAACACTTCATATCGTTCGCCCAGTGAGGAGTCAGCTTAATGCAAACTTATACGAAAGTATTTTCCAGATGCTTGGCCTGCAAGGTCTCCTGATCTGAATGCATGTGACTTTTGGGTCTGCGAAAATCCCAAACAACGCGTTTATCGTGGCCAAGTCCAGTCTCTATCTGATCTGAAGGCCAGCATACAAGAACATATTGCTCAGATTCCACTGGAACTCCTGCGAGCAGCTGCTGATCACGTCGTTTTACGGATGCAGCGTCTCGTCGACGTTTCTGATACTCATACTGAACAAATTGTGTAAGCAGCGGCTAGTAATAAAATCATTATTATACCTTTCTCACTTGTTTGTCCTATTCTGTCACATTCCTAACACATCACGTCGTTTTACGGATGCAGCGTCTCGTCGACGTTTCTGATACTCATACTGAACAAATTGTGTAAGCAGCGGCTAGTAATAAAATCATTATTATACCTTTCTCACTTGTTTGTCCTATTCTGTCACATTCCTAACACATTACATATGGAATTATTTCTATACGTCTTTCTTGCACTCAGCGCTAGGTTTGCATGTGGTGGCTGAAATTGGAAATAATTTCTTTTTCCAGTGTAAATCGGTTCTGCATTAATAAATTAGTGTGTCTATCAGGTTTGTCCGCAGCTCGTGGTCTCGCGGTCGCGTTCTCGCTTCCCGAACACGGGGACCCGAGTTCGATTCCTGGTGGGATCAGGGATTTTCACCTACTGTGTTGTCCTCATCATTTCATCATCATTCCTGAAAGTGGCGAGTTTGGTCTGAGCAAAGGTTGGGAATTTGTATGGACGCTGATAACCGTGAAGTTGAGCGCCCCACAAACCAAACATCATCATCTATCAGGTTTCGCTGCTGTGACATCATTACAGCCTGTACTAGACCTCTGTGAGTAGCTACAGTTTAATATCAACCACCCAATATAATATTTGTTGATTTCACTTATCTGTGAGAGGTGATTCTAAGCTGTGTCACATACATGTTCCGTTGTGACTATAGTTATCTATTTGAAGGATAATCTTAATAAAATCATCTTGGTTTTCAGGATGTGTCAATTCGAATAAATTTCTGGAGCTCTCGTTGGCCATTTTCGCCACCGTTGTCGGGAGTAAAACCACTGACGGCCGGGGTTGGCACGCTTTTCCTCTTATATAGCCACGACTGCAGCCTGTGACACCAATCAGACAGGGCCGAACCGACTCGTGCGTGGATGGTGATTGGACAGCTCACAGAGGCTCCTGTCCTCCACGGGACCGAGGTCCACGAGAGAGACAGGCCGCGGTGCATATGTCGCACCACCTGACACTATAGTTCCTACTACTGTCAGCAGCCGTCTCCGGCGGGGAGCGAATAACTATTTCAGACGAGCCTAATAATTCTTGACTGCATGTTTACATTCATGCACGTTCTCGACAGCACACAACAAAATTAAAACCTTTAGAGGGTACCTTTTCAATTGCATATTGATTTTCCGTGGAACCTACACGGAGCCGAGCGTTCGCGACCTTCGTCGGACAAGCCGACAAGAGTGACGTCACAAGTTGGTTGCAGGGTCCGTATATCTCGTTGGCTGCGCGCAGGACCGAGTGACGTCATATGGCGCGACGGGACGGCGCCACATTTGAAACTGCCGCTCCCGCCTCCTTACACGCGTCAAGTACTGGTTGCTTCCTTACGATATCCACGCCCTATTAAGTGTGGACCCCTGGTCTCTCTTAAAACTGTTGCTGTTAATTCTTATCTCTGGGCCAGTTTTACAAAGGAATCTAAGTGTGATGACGCGTGGCCCAAGAGTATCGTGTTTTCAAACTGTATGTGTGTCCGTTTTGCAGGCAATGGTCAGCTACGCCCGACTTGTCAAGCTCCCTTAGTTTAAGATGTCACTTGTGCTTGGAACAACGCTCTGCAATTGTGCGAAATATCTGACCTACATAGATGCTGCAGCATTTGCAAGAGACACTATACAGGGTGCCCAGGGTGAAAAGTATTTAAACCGACAGTCTGGGAGGTTGTAGGGGACATAAAAAAAATATATTTCCTTAATGTCATTTTTTCCTATGAGTATTGAAACCTGTAGAGGAAGATTTCTCTGGCGGCAAATTAATTAAACCAACAAACACTTTCCCATTTATTATGACCAAGAGACAACACATTAACACAACCCAATTTCAGTTACAGTAGATTTTCAAAAATGCCTCCATTGACACGTAAACAAAGGTTACACCGTCGGATCATCTTCTGCCTGACACGGGCAAAGCCCCAGGAGTATCCTGAATTGTTCCTGCTGCTGCTACTATCCTGGCAACCAGATCTTCTTCCGATACAATAGGAGTTGCGTAAAAAAGGTTGCGCATCTCTCCCCACACAAAAAAGTCCAGACGAGACATATCTGGGGATCGAGCAGGCCATGGTACAAGACCACCTCTGCCAATCCACGTTTCTGGGAACCGTCGGTCCAGGAATCAACACACACGACGACTGAAATGTGCCGACGCTCCGTCATGTTGGAACCACAAGCGTTCTCTTGTAGGGAGCGGGACGTCTTCCAGCAATTCTGGCAATGCTCTGGCAAGAAAATTGCAATGGTGCCTGCCATTTAATGGCCTAGGTAGCAGATACGGCCCAATTAAATAGTCCCCAAGAACACCGACCCACACATAATTGAAGAACCGCACTTGATGAGCGCTAGTAACTGTGGCGTGTGGATTATCCTCACTCCAAACATGAGAATTGTGCATGTTGAAGACTCCATCACGCCCGAACGTTGCTTCATCGACAAACAACACAAAGGATGGAATTGTAGGATGCATTTCACACTATTCCAGGTACCACTGCGAATACTGTGCTCTGGGTGGATAATCAACTGGTTCCAGGTTGTGGACACGCTGTAAGTGAAATGGACGTAACAATTGCTCTCCAACGACTGTTCTTACAATCGTCTGATTCGTCCCCATGTTATGTGCAATTGCACAAGTGCTGTTTGAAGGATACCGCTCCACATGCTGCAAGACAGCTTCCTCAAATTGCAGCGTTCTTACTGTGCGACGGCGTCCCTGTCCAGGTAATCTGCTAAATGACCCGGTCTCACGCAAACGTTGGTACACAGCAGCAAAGATCGTATGATGCGGGATACGGCGATTAGGATATTGTTGTTGATAAAACCGCTGTGCAGCTCGTCCGTTGTGGTGCGCTACGTAGTACGCACCTACCATTTCAGTGTACTCACTCCAGGCGTATCGCTCCATTAGTAAACAGAGACAATGCACTACTACGCTGGTGGACAGCAGTTGCCCACAACTGACGAGCGTAATACGCCCTCTAACAATTGAAGATCGTAATACGCCCTCTAACAACTGAAGAGCGTAATACGGCCTCCATCGGTTTAAATAATCCTGATAGGAAAAAATGACATAAGGGAAAAATATTTGTTTTGATGTCCCCTACAACCTCCCAGAGTTTGTCGGTTTAAATACTTTTCACCGTGTACACACTGGGTACACAAGGAGCTATGCCGTCTTTAACAGGGTGCAGCATGTCTCGTATCTCCGGGCAGGCCAGAACACGTCTTCGCCTGTGTCTCTGCAGCATAGTCCTAACTTTTTGCTCGCTGCCCCACAGTATGACAGGAAAGCAGCCAGCTTGGCCACTTCTGCTGATTCACAAGATGTCCTCCTTCGGTGGCACCTGAAAGCGTCTGCAATGTCTCTCTTGCTATGACCCATCTCTCTGAACACCTGTCTCACGTGCTGCAATTCAGACTGTAGGTGGTTGTCGTCTGTAATAATTTTTGCACTGTGCATTAACGGTTTCAGGAGCGCTTTATTGTGTACAGTGCGGTGGACACCAAAGGCGTTCAAGTGGCGATCTATGTGCGTCGGTTTCCTATATACTGAATGAAAAAGCCGGTCTCCTGCCTTCCGTTCAGCTAAAGCCTCCAAGAACGGTAGCTTGCCATCCTCTTCCATTTCGATGGTAAATTTAATGTTGAGACCAATACCATTCGTGGGTCGACGAACTGTTGCAGTGTATCTTCACTGTGAGGCCATATCGGAAAGGGGTCATCGACGTACCTTAGGAAGCAAGACGGACGCAATGCCACCGAGTTCAGAGCCTGCTCCTCAAAATGCTCCATGAAGAAATTCGCGACTGCCAGACACAGTGGTCAGCCCATCGCTTTGCCATCGGTCACTTCATAATATACGTCGTGGTAGAAGAAGTGTGTTGTCATTACAACATGACGGAACAGCTTAACGATTCCACGTGGAAACTGTTGTGCCACAAGAGCCATTGTGTCTTGTACTGGCACCCTCGTAAAAATGACAACTTCCAGACTAACCATTAAATCGTATCGGCCTATTTCCATTTTCCTGGGTGTTTCAACAAATGTCTGCTAGTTTACAACATGGTGTTCACAATGTCCCAGTTTTGGTGCTAACAATCCCACAATCCTTCAGGTGGGCGAGCTGATTGTACTAACAGTGGGCCTAAGAGGGACATTTTCCTTTTGTATCTTCGGCAATCCACAAAGCATGGGGGGGAGGGGGGTGTCTGGTGGCACGAAGCATTAATTTCATCAACATTTCGTCTTGTAAACCAAAGTCCTTTAACAACATCCTGTCTTCCTGATGATGTCCTGCTTAGGAAGGATAATCATTTAGAAAGTATAGAGAAAGTGTAATAACAGTGAATATGAACACCAGTGACTTTCATTACTAGTATTAAAAATTCAACAGTTAGCGAAACCAGTAAATTTCTGCACACATCAGAATCGTAAGTACATCAGGACTGCAGTGCCGACAATGCGAAGAAAATGAATTCATCGCCCAGAAACAAAATAGGTCAAAATAACCATTATTTTAAATTCTGAAACGGGAAATAATATGGGAATTCTAATTTGTCATCTCTGTTCTTCTATCGTTTAAGACTTGACGAATACTGATTCAAAACACTTTGTTGAAAAAAATGATGTTGTAGTATTTTGATAGACGGCTGACATTACATGATTTTATGGTAAAGCACGAGCCTGAAAACCGAGAGGTCGAGGAATCGAATCCCGGTCGGGCCACAGTAACTTTCAGTCTGCCTTTAATGTAACCTTTCACCTCTTAATGAACTGAGGAGTCGCCTCGAACTACACGTAGTTGGGATTACACGTTCAGTAAAACTATAGGCCCCCTGCATTACTGGAAGAGGTTAGAGATACCCAATTCACCAAAGTGGCGTCTTATTGGAAGACTTTCACTTAGACATTGCACCACACGCAATTATTAATATTATTATTGTCATCATCAACATGTCCTTCTTCTAGTAGGTATATGGGAACGGCTCTTCGCTAATAGTAGTCTGAGTACAATATACAACTGTTTGTGGAAATAGTAAAAAGGAGGCATGTAACTAAAAATGATCAGTACAACAAGGATTAGGTAGATGACAAGCAATACACAAATGGTTAGGTTTACAATAGTGTATATAGTCTCCGAGTTTCACATTTTGTACACAAGTATCAACGTACATCTACGTAAATACTCCACGGGTCCCTGTGCAGTATGTTACGAAGGGTACTGTTTACGGCTACTAGCCGTTCCCTTTCCTGTTCAATTCACAAATAGAGCAAGCGAAAAATGGTTGCGCGTATGCCTTTGTGCAAGTGCTACTGTCTCTTGTCGTGTTATTACGGACTGCACGGGAGCTGTATATCAGACCCAGTAGAATCATTTTCTCCCTGTAGAAAATGTGGTTCTCTATAATATTTCGCGGAAATAACGTCTTCTGAGCTCCAAGGATTTTGATTTAAGTTCACGGAGTATTTCTGTAACGTTCTCGTACACGTCGAACCAGACATTTACATATACAACAGCAGTTTTCTGAACTGATCGATAAGTTCTTTCCATTACATCCTGGCAGGAACCACAAAAAATCGAGCAGTACGTAACAATAAGTTGTACAAATGTCTGTTCCTGGTTTATTTTAAAGGTGCGTAACGCCTTCTGGGAATGCTCTCTATAAACTGATTTGTGCAATTCACATCATCCTGTAAATAACACTATTGTGTATTGTCTATTGAACCGGGGACTTAGAAACGACAGAGAGGCTTCGTCCTGCCGTAGCCCTCAGTGGTTCACAACCCCACAACAAGCCACTGCAGTTCACCCACCTCACCACCGCCCCACACCGAACCCAGGGTTACTGTGCGGTTCGGCTCCCCAAATGTTTGCATGACAGAGTAATTATGGTGTGCGTGTACGTGGAGACAGTGTTTGCGCAGCAATGGCCGACATAGTGTAACTGAGACGGAATAAGGCAAACCAGCCAGCATTCGCCGAGGCAGATAAGAAACCACCTTAAAATCCATCCACAGGCTGGCCGCCACACCGAACCTCGACACTAATACGCCGGGCGGACATGTCCGAAAGAACAGATACCATCTTAGTATATATATATATATATATATTAGTTAAGCTTCCCCGGACACTTGACCATCTTCTTCTTCTTCTGTGCAGATTCACAAACAGTGCCCGAACTCTTACGGGAATAGGCAACGCGCCGCGAGTAAGGAGTATAATGGGCGGGGGCACTACGAATGTAGTGCGGGACAATACGTTGATAATGTGGGTTTCGCGGGAGGCGTGCCAGAGATAAATCCCTGCAGTCGCAGTATCGTCTGTGTCCTCGTTGGCTCAGATGGATAGAGCGTCTGCCGTCAAATCAGGAAATCCCGGGTTCGAGTCCTGGTCAGAGCACACATTTTCATCTGTACCCGTTGACGCATGTAAACGCCTGTAAGCAGCTAAGGGTTTTCATTTCATTATAATGTTTTAATTGGCTTCCGTGTTGAGAAATAGCATTTCAGTTGTTGCATACACATTATCAGCATTAATAAACTAATTATACAACAGGCTATACAAATGAAAAAAAATGGTCGGTATTATTACGAAAGTAGGAGTATCCTGAAAGAGTGTGGTGATTAGATATATTTAATTTGTTGAAATGTATTGCTGACAAAAGCAGATCTACTTTCATGACAATGTTTTCCGAACTCTCGCTCGCAAGGCACTCATGCCTAGCTTCCGCATTCCTTTCGCGCGCGTTATGCTCAGCTGCTGACAATGCACTGACCATTGTGTTGAGCGACAGGTCAATTGTTTATTTTTCTTCGTAACAACTATTTTATTCGCGAATCACACATTGTCAGTTTGGAAAGCCGTAGGTGAGTAACCAGCATCTGGCATGTGCCTATCATTCCATCTGAAGAGAATGGTCATTATTTTAATACTGCTCAGATCAGAAGAAGGAATAAAGTCCTTTGGTCAGTTTCCATTCCAGTCGTTCAATGTTAAAAATACGATGGCTTACGGGGATTCTACCAGAATTCCAACAGTATTTGCAATTTATTTTTGTGTAAATTGTTAATCTTTTCTCATTTGAAGAAGCATCACCGTTTATGAGTAACAGCCGCATTTCCATTGTTTACAGGTTTAATTGTACTTCCGTGCCAAAACAGTGTAATTTGCACAAACTCACCTCACAGCAGCTATTGCGACAGAATTCTGAAACAGAGTGCCTCATTAAAGAAGTAATTGGCAATCAAAGAGCTCAATAGTTTACGAAACACCTTATACTGTCCGTTTGCAATAACGTAAGAGAAGAAATTTCATATTCCTTTTCTTACTAGGAAACTCTTGTTTCACTAGCTGTCGATAACTCTTAAAAAGAGTGAAAAAAAATTAAAAGGGAAGTATAACTACATGTATATCGCCATAGATAAGAAAGTTCCATATCTTTACGAATTGGCAAAATACTCTCCTTCTTGTGTGCTATCATACGCCAAACTCTCGTTTCGATGTCTCGAGCAGTTTAGGAGATATGAGGGATGATGTGATTATTTTATTCTAGCGGCCGTCAGATCGGGATTGAGCGCGCTACATAGGATCCGTTTTCTCGATATCAGAGGCAGATAGAAACTTCCTCCCAAGTCTAAAGAAAAATTCTCCTCTACTGTAACATTCTCTAACACAGTCTTGGAGACATTTTTATATTAAAATTGTCCATCTCAATAAGTCTATTTAACCGTTTATACACAGGACTACATCCAGCATCTCTACGATCGTCTCCATGGGAGAATAGCAGCCTGCATTGCTGCGAAAGGTGGATATACACTGTACTAGTGCCGACATTGTGCATGCTCTGTTGCCTGTGTCTATGTGCCTGTGGTTCTGTCAGTGTGATCATGTGATGTATCTGACCCCAGGAATGTGTCCATATAGTTTCCCCTTCCTGGGACAATGAATTCACGGTGTTCTTATTTCAATTTCCAGGAGTGTAGTATAGTGCCTAGCTCATGCCTTCTTTGCATATGTCAGGGCCGATTAAGTTTGTAACATCATATATTCTGTTCTTCTCAGTTATAGATGCAAGAATATCTGGTGGCAGCTCTCGTGAGTAATCCCTTGACGTGCGTGGTGTAAGTGGTGTTGCTTCCGTAGCAGCGGCTAGTGGTGCCTCACTGAACTAAAGTAGCACCATATCGTTACCGTTTTCCGCATGTGGAAGACTGTCGCAAACGTTTCCGTGATTTTGGCACGGCAATGGTCTCAGCTGACGCCTTTCAGAGATATTCCTTGTCGTGATAGTAGATAGATGTAAGCTCAATGTCAAAAATGACTGGAAGATAATCTGAAGATAATGCGTTGTATATTTCGGCGTAAATTTGCTGTGGTATGCCTTTAATGATGGCGACGTGGATCACACGAGGTTTCCCATGTTTCTGATGAATATGGTGGGGTCGTACAGCCTCGCCAGCAAGGTCTCGTGTTATACTGCGAGGCACAGTAGAAGCACTCCACTGTCATTTGTAAGTTTTGAGTGCCATGCCACATGCTTGGCCCTTAGACGACTTGCCATGAAAATCTAACCACGTAAGTTCCACAATGTTTCGAATTGCCAGCAGCGTGAGCGGCGGATGCTGTTTCGCAGGTATACTGCTGTACAGCCATCTGCCGTCGGTCTATACGTGCGAAAAACATTTCCAGTGGAATGTCAATAACTTCGTCTCGAATACATTGGCGTAGTTCACCAGAGTCCGGAACCACGCGGCTGGTACGGTCGCAGGTTCGAATCCTGCCTCGAGCATGGATGTGTGTGATGTCCTTAGGTTAGTTAGGTGTAAGTAGTTCTAAGTGTGGGGGACTGATAACCTCAGATGTTATGTCCCATAGTGCTTAGAGCCATTTCAACCATTTAGTTCACCAGCTTGAGTGCGGTCTCTATTGGTGTTCCACACCGCTGTTGTCAGTCTAGTAATGCCGCCCACAGTGCGACCGTTGTGGTTTACACCCAGTGGCTGCTTGCATGGCTGACATCACTGCAGCATTCATGTCCTACGGAAGAAGCTCTATCAGCTTTGTTACTCCGATCACTATAGCAGCGACGTGCGCAGTTAAGATGCTGAGATCTTTATTTGGAGCAGCTGTTATGACACTGGTGCTGGCTCCAGTTGCCTCCGCTATTTCAATGGCAGTGTTTGTGGATGAGCTAACTTCAGCTGCGCGTTGCTTCTGGTCTTCATCCTTATTTCAACCACTGTTGCGTCGAGATGCAGCGCTTGGCTGCATTGGTGGGATGTCGAAAGTAAACTGCTGAACTGTTTCGTTTGAGTGTTGCAAAGACGTAGGAGCATCTTCAGGTGTCTACAGTTTAATCTCCTGTGTGGTGTAAACTCTCCCCTCCTTCCTTCTTCCATCTATTGTCCACATTAAACAGTGCGCAGTCCAAATAATAAATACGCAATGTCTCTTACGAAGCTTTGAGAGGAGCGTAGATTACTATAAACTTTCAAGTTTACTTAGCTTGTCACGTTTGGACGGGTCCTGTTCTTCTTGTCTAGGTGTCTGATTCTTGAAGCTGAAAATCTAATATCAGGTCCTGACGGCTGGTCTGAACTAAATAAACTGGAAGATTGTTGTTGCAGAATTTTTTACGTAAATATATTTTCCACTGATTTTCTCACATTTTAGTATATCATACAGTATTTTGATTTTTCACACTAACAAATCCAAAATTACGCTGTTCGCACCTATTATACAAAAATACGTCTGATCACATCAGAGGCATGCTTACGACTCTCACACTCTGCAGAAATAACAATATTCCATTGGGTTTGCAATTTTTCTGAACAAATGAATTCCTACAATTTTTCGTGACATAATTAATTTCGATTATTGCTTCATAAATGAATCAAGAAATAAACATAGTAAACAGCACAGGATGGCGTAATTAATAATAGAAATTTTAAGTGTGTAAATAATTCGTAATTTCAAATGTTTCTAAAAAAATAATTTTAGCTGTACGTTCAGACCGAGTACTTATCAATTATAACAACGAAACTAAAGTCATTTACATACTAATTCCTTTTCCTAAATTGTAGCTTCAAATATAACATACTGTGTATAAAATTATATGAAAGTTTTCAGAAAAGCAACTGAGATAATATTGACCTGTCCAAAATATGAAAAAAATAATACTGGTACCGACAACTATTGTTGAGCAAAAGTGATGCTAGAGGAGGATATCTCGTTAAAGTGGCTTTTATTTTTGTATTTTCCTACTCTGAAGTGCTTTGACGCTGATGAGCAGGTACTTCGGCGTCGATTGGCGCCGTAGACGCGGCAGCTGCGGCGCAGTATACGCCGGGGCGTGTCTCAGTCGTCTTCTTTTGTTGCATCTTATTAATTTTTCCAAGCTGGCGAGCTATAGCGTGCTACCATTCGGTAGCTAGGAACGTGTTCTTCCTCACCGCAGCGTGTGCATGTCGATGTCGAACCACACGGGTAGGCAGTCCCGACTTGTGTGGTTGGCAGCTCACTTGAAACACTTATCTGGTATGTAACACTGTCGTACAACGTGACTGATGCACTCGCATGTATAACATTGCGCTGCGCCCTGTTTTAGCTCTTAGATTTTATGCTCGTATCGTAAGATTGGCGGGTCAACTCACTTGAACAAGTTTCCCGTTTTGTTGATTATCAGTTGCAAAAAGGATAAGCAAAAATAGTGACACATTCTCTATTGTTTTCGGGGATTTGAACTTTACAACTATCCTTACAGAGAAGTCCAGAGCTTCAGGTTCTTTCTTTACGTGATCGGGGCCCATATTGAAGAGCAGATCGCGGAGTATCTCTTTGGTCACATTGTTAACGGATGAGGATGGGAAGGTAACTTTCTTTTCGACGCTTCCCTTGTCACTCGTCGGAAATCTTCAGCAGTACGCAGTAATATCCGGTGAAGGTAACTATCGGCCATCTTCACAGTGAACATAGGGATTGTCTAGCTTTGGAGAAGTTGCTGAATCTACCTGCAATTCTCTTGAACTTCGAGTACTAATGTTGCACGTAATGCATCAGATTTTTGGCGTGGTAGAAGAGCATTCTGACCGTTCTTGGATATTTAAGAGCAGTGCAAAGGCATTAGCAGTTTCTGTTGGGGAATGGTTGATAACTGTACACGTCAGGCAGTTCTTCTGACCTGCACAAAGCCGCCGGCCGTTGTGGCGGAGCGGTTCTAGGCGCTTCAGGCTGGAACCGCGCGACCGCTACGGTCGCAGGTTCGAATCCTGCCTCAGGCATGGATGTGTGTGATGTCCTTAGGTTAGTTAGGTTTAAGTAGTTCTAAGTTCTAGGGGACTGATGTTAAGTCCAGTAGTGCTCAGAGCCATAGGAACCATTGCACAAAGCCGTCGACGTCAGACAGTCGTGCCTTCCTCGTCATATTCGCCTTCACCGAGCTTTATATGTAGGCGACGATACGCGGAGCTCTTCTTTCTTTTCTCACGGTACCTTCATTTTGTGTAGGATTTATGGTTTGTTCATCTTCCAAATACGGGAGCGGTACTATCGAAGTATTCTTGACCGAGTATTAATGCATTGAACTGTCCATTGTATTAGAGCTTGGTTCTTCGTAGCTGGAGCGTCAGATGCACGGTGGGCCAACTACCGCCAAATCCTTGACAGAATAGAAACAGAAAAAGTTCGAGTTTCGTCTTAAATCCCATGAAATATTGTATAGATTGCGTTGGTGCATAATTTTTCAGTGCTGCGGTTGCATTCCAGTCGCAAATCGCTATGATACTTGCTATGACAGTTTCCCGTAAACACTGAAGGGGGCAGCGACACGCTTTTCAGATACTATTTGTGTGACCTGTTTAATGTATGACAGCAAACTTTGAATTAAATTTATTTGTTTTAACAATTGAACATCGAAACACTTCCATGTGGCTAGGTGATTTATATATACCTCTTCACCTAGTCCACAAGTGGCCACCGTAACTATTTTGTGCCGCGCGGGATTAGCCGAGCGGTCTGAGGCGATGCAGTGACGGACTGTGCGGCTGGTCCCGGCGGAGGTTCGAGTCCTCCCTCAGGCATGGATGTGTGTGTGTCCTTAGGATAATTTAGGTTAAGTAATGTGTAAGCTTAGGGACTGATGACCTTAGCAGTTAAGTCCGATAAGACTTCACACGCATTTGAACATTTTGAACTATTTTGAACTTGGCAAACATTATTGTGAACTGTTTTCCTCCGTGTTTATCATGTTACCATTGGTTAAAATATTTTATTTTCAGTCTGAAACGTGGCTTAATGAACTTTATATGCTCTATAAGACAAACCGAGCCGTACTGCCCTAAACAATTGCAAATATTCCGTTCTGCAAGACTTTGCAAGGAACTTAAGCAAGAACTAATAAATCCTCTCGAGCTTCTAGTCATTTCATAGTATAATTGTGGGATTGTTTAAGCACACATTGACATATTTCATACATAGCGGCCAGTATTGAGATCAGACGGCGTGGTGGTGGGAAGTCCGTTAGCTCCATCCATAGCCAACCGTTTTATTGTGAATTCTGAAGACACTATTTTGGACACGGGTCCATCTAAGCCGCATTGCTTATATGGTTACGTCGATGACATTTATATCATCTGGCTTCATGGACGTGAAAAACTGTGAGAGTTCTTCGAGTATGTGAGCGGAATTCACGACCACGTTAGGTTTACGTAGAAAGTAGAGACAGATGATGCATTGCCCTTCCTTGACGTCCACCACGAAACCAATGGGCATCTCAGCCACGGTGTGAGCAGGAAACCTATACTCACAGATCGATATCTGCACGCTCTCAGCCACCACCATCACGCACAAAAATTTTTCGTTCTGAACACCCTCGTCCATTGTGCTAAGATCGTCTCAGGGCCTGTAGATCTTCCACTAGAAGGAAGCCACCTCCGACAAGCCTTCGGGGAAAATGTCTATAATCACCGCCAGCTGTCGCAGGCTGTTTCTGATCAGACGCGCAGGAAGTACACCACCGAAGCGACAGAGCAAGAAACGCATTTTTAACTTTCTGTGGAACACTGTCGGAAAGGATTAGCCGACTCCTGAAGAGAGACAACTTTTCATCAGTGTTCAGGCCCTCAGTAAAATTATAACAGATCAGGAGGCCTGTGAAGGACGATACAGGTCTTAGAATGCCTTGAGCCTAGAAGATACCGTGTCCAATGTGGCTGCTGCTACTTCGGCCAAACAGTAAGCACTGTGGAGCACAGAATGACGGAACAAGAGCTGTGATTAAGCCTACGCTATACTGAAGAATCTGCCATGGCAGAACACGTCTTAGAAAATCGACTTCAAATTCTATTCGACGAAACATCTCTCGTTACGAAGATGAAGAAATTTCAGGATAGCTTTATATACATGGTATTTCAAAATTACACCGACAGTCTTTGAGAGTATTCGAAGGTGTCTTGAAGAGCAAAATGGAGGTAGGATCCCGTGTCAAGAAACGTCATCCGCCAACGCTACAGAGCGTCCAAGTTATAGGCGCCGACGCCTGTCTATGTTTATATATACAGGGTGATCCCATGATGATGTTAATACTCTCTGGGTTGATCGGAAAGGATAAATGTATCAATTTGAGGTTTCTAGTCCAGAAACGAAAGATTGGAAAGTTATCGGTACTGTTTTTGCTAAGACTGTAGGGAACTCTACTTTTAGAGTTGGCAATATGGATCAAAACAACAACAAAAAGTATCTAGTAAATATGGGCTCTGAGATGCATGCCTTATGAGAAAAAAATTGGAAATCTGTGATAACGTCTTATGGGATCAAACTGCAGAGGTCATCGGTCTCTAAGTCTACACACTACTTAATCTAACTTAAACTAACTTACGCTATGGTCAACACACACACCCATGTCCGAGAGAGGACTCGAACCTCCGACGGGGGGACCCACACGGATCGTGACAAGGCGCAACTAGACCGAGAGGCTACCCCGCGCGGCCCACACCTTAGGAGCTATCAGCACTTGTTTAACAGAGATCTTTTCACAGTACTGAAGATCAACAAGTGCTTATAGCTCCTCAAGTACGTATTTTTGAGCCCATGTTTATTGCATATTTTTTTCTTGTTTTGATTGATACTACCACTTCTGAAAATAGCCTAACCCGCAATCTTAGCAGCAACAGTACATGTATTCCGCTGTCAGAAGTATCAGATGAATTTTCTCATCGAACTTTCGACTCTTTCGTTGCCGGACCAGGATCCCTTAACTGAATTTGACGCATTTATCCTTCTCCATCAAAAATGGTTCAAATGGCTCTGAGCACCATGGGACTTAACATCGGAGGTCATCAGTCCCCTGGAACTTAGAACTACGTAAACCTAACCAACCTAAAGACATCACACACATCCATGCCCGAGGCAGGATTCGAACCTGCGACCGTAGCGGTCGCGCAGCAGTTCCAGACTGAAGCCCCTAGAACCGCTGGGCTTCGACGGCCGGCCAAAAGTAAGGTCCCCCAATTTTTTATTTATTTATTTATTTATTTTTTGTAAGTGCAGAACTCTGTTTGTGTGGAAGTTGGTCACACTGTTATGGAGAGTGCTTCACGCGCTGTGTGTAAACATACGCTTGCCGCGATGAGATGGTCAGTCTTGGCTTGGCAGCCGTTGAGAATGGAGCTCCCGTTGGGTGTTAGCGCAAAGTGCGAATTGCGTTCATTTATTCGGTTTTTTAACGCAAAAGGGCACTGCGCCGATTGAAATCCATCGCCAATTGACGGAAGTGTATGATGAGTCGTGAATGGATGCCAAAAATGTTAGTAAGTGGTCTAGAGAGTTTGCAGCTGGTCGGACCGAAATTCACGACGAACAAAGGAGCGGGAGACTGTCAATTTATGAGGAAACAGTGTTGAAGGTTGAGCAAAGCATGCGTGAAGATCGGCGAATCACCCTGGATGGTTTCTGCACGTTGGTTCCTGAGGTTTCCCGAAGCACCGCTCACAGATTTTTAACGGAAACATTGAACTACCGAAAGGTGTGCCCAAATGGGTGCCACGCATGCTGACTGAGGACCACATGCGGCAACGAACTGATGCTTCCTGCGCATTTCTCCATCGCCTTGCAGCCGAATACGACAACTTTCTGGAGTCAATTGTCAAGGGTGACGAAACCTTAGCATACCACTTGACACCTGAGACCAAGCACCAATCACGCCAGTGGCGGCATCCTTCTTCGCCAAAGCTGCGGAAATTCAAACAACACAGTCTGCCGGTAACGTCATGACAACCGTTTTTTGGGAACGGAAAGGGGTATTGTTGGTCGACTTGCCCACTGGGACCACAATAAACGCTGACAGGTACTGTGAGACGCTGAAAAAACTCCAACGGGTAATTCAGAACCGGAAAAGAGGAATATTGAGCAAGGGCTTACGCATTCACCATGACAACGCTCGCCCACAAATCGCTCGGCAAACCGTTGCTCTCCTGCAACAGTTTCAGTGGAACATAATCACCCACCCACCCTATAGTCCTGACTTGGCGCCCGGTGACTATACCTGTTCCCTAAGTTAAAAGAACATTTGTCAGGAAAGCCATTCAGCTCCGACGACGAGGTGAAAGAAGAGGGTTCATAGCTTCCTGAATAGCATGGCGGCGAGCTGGTGTGACATGGGTACACAAAAACTGCCACAGCGTCTACAAAAATACATCGTCAGAAATGGTGATTATGTCGAAAAATAGCTAAATGTTCAAGCTGTAAACTGATTTAAACATTTGTAGAACTAACAGGTCTATGTACTGGAGACCTTACTTTTGGGATTAACCTCGTACATGTACAGGCACCGGCGGCTGTAACTTCGACGCTCTATAGCATCGTTTGATGACGTTTCCGGAGACGGGTTCCTGTCCTCATATTGTTGCTCACGACGCCTTCTACATCCCCTCTAAATCTGTGGGTTTAGTTTTGAAACACACTGTATACAGACACAAAAACATTTGAAAACGCTATCAATAAGAACGGCGGTTTGCAGCTCAGCACAGCTTAGGACTGGGCCATCGCGTGATTGAAACGGGCGAAAACATGACCGTATTTAGCGAGAAAGAGAGCACCGGCGAGCTGTATAACGGCTACTACGAGATGGCCGCCATGTTGGTAGTGGGTTAATGCTCGCTCCTTTCGTATTACGTATTTGCGGCGGAAAACGGAATAAACTAACCTTCGCGTTCGGTTAGCGAATGCATATATGACATCAATTCAGTTGCGAATGGTAGCAATCTATGTGAACGTTACTATGATAACAGGAGACGTATAAATACCCTTTGTGTACTCTTATTCGCGTGAGTTTAACAGTCGTTCTCCGCGGCCTTGGCCACGTCGGATAGCGAAGCGTCAGCTTTCAGGAGAAGTAGAGCGTTGCTCACAACGGCAGCGACACCGGCACCAGCTATCACGCCACCAGCAACCGAGGGTATCCGATTCGGCGGCGATGTGGCGTGTGACGTCGGCGACTGCAGAGACAGCAGGGGGCGCCTGTACGTATACGTCAATAACCACATAGCGAGGCTTAGGTATCTCATCCACACATTATGAAACACAGATGAGGCAAAAGGCGACACAGAGAGTGCAACAAGACCCTCCACAAAAAAGAATCCGAGCACTCAGAAACAAGTATAGTGGACTCAACCGAACTTGAGGACATAATACACTTATGACGAATTACAGGTAACGACAAAGGTTACTGCCTCAAAAGTACTAGAGTTGAAGTGTATATTCACTCACTGGGCAATATTACACGCAAAACTGGTTGGGAGTGTAGGACAATTAGACAAAAGAAAGGGCTTAGGGAAGAATGAAAAAACAAGAGATTCCGGCCATTCGCTAGCGGGGCAGTGGCTGCCACACTAGTTCAGAGCCTGCCGGGGTGGCCGAGCGGTTCTAGGCGCTACAGTTCGGAACCGTGCGACCGCTACGGTCGCAGGTTCGAATCCGGCCTCGGGCATGGATGTGTGTGATGTCCTTAGGTTAGTTAGGTCTAAGTAGTTCTAAGTTCTAGGGTACTGATGACCTCAGAAGTTAAGTCCCATAGTGCTCAGAGCCATTTGAACTAGTTCAGACAGCCGCCACAAAATCAAAGATTGGGACCACACAAGCCAAGACATGTAGCACACTACTTATCAGATGCGACAGGAAAGACGCAAAGGAAATAAACACACATCTGACTGAGGTAATTGATCCGAAGGAAGAAAAGATAAGACTCAAGAAAATGAAGAGAGCAAACATTGTAGTTTTAACTGAAACACAAAAAGCTGTGGAAATCAGGAAGCTGAAACAAAATTCGGAGCTAAATAAAGAAATAATATGTGAACCATCTTCGAATCGTAGGCCGAAAGTGATAGTGTATGACGTCCAAGCTATCATGCTAGAAATTGAGTCCTATACAAAGAGAACTTGGAGGGAATGGCAGATAGGAAGCATTTCTTAGAAGAAACAAAAGGCAGGTTTAAAACAGGTCCACGGGAGAAGCTAACAGTAAATTATGAGGTGGAGGTAAATCCAAACATCAGAGCACAATTGGTTTCACAGAAAAGAATATACGAAGGCTATTAGGGAAACCACTGTGAAAATCGGATGAGGCTTTTCACCGACGGTTTGGGCAGTGTCTCTAGTATGCGCATAGACCACATCAAGACGCTCTTTTCAGTTGTGAGCGCGCTGTGAGCGAGTAAAGGTGCCTACAACAACGATGTCTCCCGCCAAGTAGGAGGGCCCGCTGAGAGGCTTCGCCTTAAGGAATGCAGCCCTCCTAACACAACTGCCACGCATTTCCTTCTTCATGGCAATTCTCAGCCGCACTCTGCTGGGGCAGTGAAGACGCCCCTGCAGCCTTTTATATGGGAAGTGTTCGATCACCCACAACACAGCCCTAACTGGCTCGTCCTGAGTATCGTCTCTGTTCGCATGAAACGATGGATATGAGGACAACACTTGAGCGCAGGCTACGCGCTATAGACCAGCGTAGAGAATTATCGGAAAGGACAGGCAGCTGCCTTCTGTGACGATGGTGTTGGAAATTTAGTATGACGCTCTGACAAATGTCTAAGTCGGAGCGGCGACTCTGCGAGGAAGTACCTGGAAGGTGTAGCTAAATGTGCAAAGGAAACAGTTTTGTGTTTTTCACTGTGGTTTCCATTTCGCGACCGATCGTTCCTTACTTTCCGAACAACCTTCGTACATTGGATTTAGATTAACCACTCTGGAGGACTACGTTGCAGTAACCAAATGCTGTAACTGCCACGATTGTGAGCACATTGCAAAGTACTGTAAGGACAAGAAGCCAACATGCTCCCACTGTGGAGAGTGTGACCATCTAAAAAAGGACTGTAAAAATACCCAGCGAACCCAAGTGTGCATTACATGTGTGAAGAGGAAGACTTCATGTACACTCAGTGTGCATGGGTGTACTTGTGTGATATTGTTAGTTACGTAAGCCCATTCACCGCGGCAAGGTCATATCACATCGGATGGGAATAACCGGTTTTTTATTGTTCCTGAGGCCAAAAAACGGATAAAAAGCATCACTCACATAGGTTTTTAATTGCTCTGAGCCCAATAATTGCATAGAACGCAGGAATCAAAATCAAATCGGATTATTAATTTCCATCTGACTGGCGCAAAACATGTCCAAAATGCTGTCCACCGTTTCCTGCAACAAGTTGAAATCAGGAAACAGCATGTTCCACAACTGATCGAAATGTTTGCGGGGATACGTTCATAATGTGTTGCGCAATCCTTCAATGCAGCTAAGATTGTAATCAAAATACTGAACACAACATCTTTCAGAGAGCCCCACAGTCAGAAGTCACACGTATTAAGAGCAGGTGATCGGGACGGCCAGGCTGTAAGGAAATGGCGGCTGATAATTCTATCATTTCCGAAATGGCGCTACAGCGGCTGCTTAACTGGATTTGCAACGTGCGGAGGTGCACCATCTTGCATATAAATGATCCGAGCATCCACGCTGTTCGAGAGCTGGAATGACGTGGTTGAGTAAAAGACATTCATAGCGCTTACCAGTGACGGTACAAGTAACAGGACCGGAAGCACCTGTCTCTTCGAAAAACATGGCCTTATGATAAATGATGCCGTGAAGCCACACCACACAGTAACCTTTTCAAAATGCAGCGGTACTGGTTGATTTGCCCATATTCGACAATTCTGTGTATTGACATATCCTGTCAGATGAAAGCGGGCTTCGTCTTTCCACAAAGTCTTCCACGGCCAATCAATGTCCACTTCCATGCAAGTAAGAAATTTTAAAGCAAAGGTCTGTCTTGCTAGCAGGTCAACAGGAAGCAAAAAATGGTTCAAATGGCTCTGAGCACTATGGGACTTAACATCTATGGTCATCAGTCCCCTAGAACTTAGAACTACTTAAACCTAACTAACCTAAGGACATCACACACATTCATGCCCGAGGCAGGACTCGAACCTGCGACGGCAGCGGTCTCACGGTTCCAGACTGCAGCGCCCAGAATCGCACGGCCACTTCGGCCGGCAAACAGGAAGCAACTCGTGCATATGGATAATTTGGAATTGATAGCAAATAAGGTTCAAATGGTTCAAATGGCTCTGAGCACTATGGGACTTAACATCTATGGTCATCAGTCCCCTAGAACTTAGAACTACTTAAATCTAACTAACCTAAGGACAGCACACAACACCCAGCCATCACGAGGCAGAGAAAATCCCTGACCCCGCCGGGAATCGAACCCGGGAACCCGGGCGTGGGAAGCGAGAACGCTACCGCACGAAGCAAATAAGGAAGTTTTGTAGAATTTTATGCACCGTGCTCACGGGTACGTTCAGTGTTCAAGCAATTCTCTGTGCACTACATGTTTGCTCACCACCAGTCGCCTCCTCCTGCATTGCTGTTTCCACTGATTCCACTGACGTCAAATCAATTGGTTTCCTCCGTCTAATATGTTGCACACCAAAAGAAACCGTCCTTTCGCATTTCCGGATCATTTTCACCAGACCCATGGCAGTCATCGAACCTAAGACGTTTTTCAAACCCTTCAGTGTCCGGAACTTCTGCAGAGCGACGTATGTAGAGTCATCATTCTTGTAATACAACTTTACAAGCAGAGTGCGGTCCTGCATTGAGACAGCCATGGCGAAAGTCGCAACGCGAAAGGAGGAAAAGCCGTGTACCCGGCGTGTTAATACCAACTTCAATCGGTCGCGTTTTCATTTACGTCTTCTGACACATACAGCGCCATCTATTGGTCAATTGGCAATAAGACACCTGGCTAGAAACATTCATCCCAGAGGCTGTACCATAAATTGTCCTGTCTCGGAGAAAGCTAATCATGTTCTACTCAATGTCAACAGCTTGCCTACAAATACGAAGGAATTGCAGACTCTACTTGATGTCGTCCTTAAGGGGAGGCAGAAGACACTTTATACTGAGCATCTGTACATTATTATTGATAACACATGGCCGAATTGTATATGATTACAGATGAGAGTGGCCTCATAGCAATGTGCTCAGTAGGTTCCCGTAACATTCGCTTATAATCAAATCTCTCCTCAACAGCAATGGAACAGAGACAACGGATTAAAAGTGGCCAGATAATGCGATGCGCATTGCCATGCTGATGCAAGAGCTCGGTATAGTGTTAGAGGAGTTGGGTTTACACATACTATGTACACAGGAGCCAAATTCCAGAAACGGGGCATCACCCCACATGCCACTTATGGCACAAATCATAACATCAGATCATCATCTAATGGCCGCCATTGTGGTGCCAAATGAGTACATAGCAGTGACAAAGACAAGTCCGTTCTGTGATGAACACCAAGTGACAATAGAAATAATGATTGCTTTATGAGAATTTTACGTAAATAATCAACATTATCAACACAGTCAGGAGACATAACCACATATAGAAATCTTAAAAACAGCAGCAATACTGGGTCGACACGACGGATACGTCTTCGTAATGGACGCAAACGCGCAATAAACATTGTATCATAGCAGAGTAACGGATGAAAGAGGACTATGCCTTCATAATGCTGTAGAAGAACTTGACCTTCATGTCATCAGTATGCCTCCAAATCCACCTACTTTCTAAAATCGCGCAGATGCTTCAACAAATATAGATATTACCCACGCAAACTCGAAAGTCGTTGATCACGTTGCAAACCTTAAGATCTGTGATTGTCTTACAGCAAGTGGCCATAATCCCATTTACTTCACAGTTACAAGCGCAGTTAATGACTTAGGCGCTGAGATCAAGCAGGAGTGACTATACAATCTACGCTAAGCGAATTGGGAACTTTTGATGGCAGAATTCAAGATACAATCAGTGCAAGGATGCGGATTTTATGTTGACGCTAAAGCGGACGAATAGCGCGAGCGATGAAAGTGGAGCAAGACAAGGCGATACCAACATTTGTTGGGAAGTCAAAAGAGTTTAAAATTGCCAGGAGTCCTGCCCTACAGTCCTTAAGACACAGAGCAAGGCAGGCGAAGTGATACTATCAATGATTCTTAGGGGAAACATAGCGACGAAGAAAGTTGAGTTTCTATCGAACAGTCAAACAACAATCTAAGGAATTACTAACCAAACAAAAGTAGAGAAGTGGGAGGTGTACGTTGAGGAACAAATGGTAACATATGTTTGGGGTTTTCCTTACCAACTTGCAAGCAAACAAGGTTTCATCACCCACTAAATTATCAATCCTGGGACGATGCGACAGAACGATGATAACAAACTGGGAGATATCTCTGTGTATCCCTGCGCCTGACAGTCGAGTACAGAGAAGTGTACCCCTGCACCTGACAGTCGAGTACAGAGAAGTGTACCCCTGCGCCTGACAGTCGAGTACAGAGAAGTGTACCTCTGCACCTGACAGTCGAGTACAGAGAAGTGTACCCCTGCGCCTGACAGTCGAGTAAAGAGAAGTGTACCCCTGCACCTGACAGTCGAGTACACAGAAGTGTACCCCTGCGCCTGACAGTCGAGTACAGAGATGTGTACCCCTGCGCCTGACAGTCGAGTACAGAGAAGTGTACCCCTGCACCTGACAGTCGAGTACAGAGAAGTGTATCCCTGCGCCTGACAGTCGAGTACAGAGAAGTGTACCCCTGCGCCTGACAGTCTAGTACAGAGAAGTGTACCACTGCGCCTGACAGTCGAGTACAGAGAAGTGTACCCCTGCACCTGACAGTCGAGTACCGAGAAACACCGACGGAGGGGCTGCTGATGATATTAGGCTTTGTACCTCTAGACCCAGCTGTAAGAAAGAGAGGGGCATAATACTGGATTAAAAAGTGCTAATATGATAAGTTAAAGAAGATAAAGGGTGCAAGAGCCGTATCAAATAAGGAAATAAAGGCGTACGCTTTGACAGAGTATGGCTGAAGCAGGGAGGAAAACCTACCAGTTTCTTCCTAACACGAAAAAAAGAACAAGAATGACATACTTCCTGCCGACCGAGGTAGCTATACACACCTCTCTGGACGCGGTCCATATCCAAGCTACTTACTAAAAATACGACAGCGCACCACAGACAATTGTGAACGGGGAGCAACTGGCATCCCGAATTACATCGTCTGGGAACGTGTTAGACAAGTTGTTACAGACCAGGATAGGAACGTATTTCGTAATACAACAGTCTACGGTATAATAAGGAATGAGTAACTGAGGAATAAGCTGAAATCGCCGACAGCTAAAATATCAGTTTATTAACTGCAAGTCTACATGGCTGACATACAACCAAGAAGACGCTCTACTTCATGACAACGAGACGCGCTATGGCAAAACATCCGCCTATGACAACATTCAGGAAGCAGTGAGGAGGTGAGCCTGTGGGAGGACTGGGAAGGATTTCCTGAGACCCTGACAGCCATCTCTACACCTTGGCTGGAATAGCAGCTCAGCTCCTGTGAATCCTGAGTAGCACCGAGTGCACGCGGGGCTAAGCAACCAGATGAATGAGAAATTCAGCATGGTTCTGATACCAATTACAGTAGGGGAGAGTAATGTTGGGTAGTGTAGTGTCGTGTAGTGTAGTGTAGTGTAGTATTGTATAGTGTTGTAGTCCTGAATTATTAGTACAAAGTAGTTCGAAATTTCTCATCTACCACCTCCGTGGTGTAACAGACCAGAAGCGTGTGCCTTCTGGATCCCAGATGAACATATACTGTGCGCTATATGGACAATTCGTAGTATGCAGCCTTTTATTTTTTTATGATTACATTTCTTTTTATGTTGTTATTTTGTGTAGATCTTTTCCCCTTAAATAGCATAATGCCTAGTTATTACTAACACATTTGATATGTTGATAAAATATTGTGTGTTATTATATAACGACGAGGCCAAAGCGACAAGGTATCCACTTACCATTTGACAATAGCCGAGGAGAGCTCCGTCGAAAGCTTCTGGGATTTTAACCACCTGACGCGGCTGGAAGTTCGGGAAGATTTTATTGATTCATATCGCCGCGGGGCCGTGCAATCATACATTAAACAGGGAACCCTTTCAGTTTGCGTGTTTTCCTATTTTAAATTAATGAGACTCGACGCTATAATGTCAGGTCGAAAACATATTTCTTCTTCACTATTCTGATTTGCTTGCAAAATTAGTAGAAGTGAAGCGAAATAAGTCGCTTTTATGGAACCGTCGTATCAATGTTGCTGAGTAGCATGCGCGGAATATGGAGTGTCGTCTGCATGAGGAGTAATGAGAACATTAAGAAATTGCAGAAAGATTTTCAAGTAAAATTAGTTCTACAGTGAACTCGATGAATGTGTGAAAAATCTGTTTTTAGTAAGCAAAATTTCTGTGTGCAAGTTTCACGAAAGTCATTTATTAAGAAACGTGGAAACGTTTCACAGTTTCGCTGCGATTTATGTAGTTGCTTCTGCGAAGTACTGCGCCATCCTATGTAGGAGAACAGACTAGTAATGAGAAATGACGATTTATGTGGCAGTCTTTCGTGTGCCCTCCGAATTAAAGTCAGATGTCGACAAACTGGGAAGGCTTACTTTCCATTGTTCGAAACATTACATGATACTGGGCTGTTAATAGTTTCCAAATGAAACCTTCATTTTTCAAACAATATCAGCCTCTATAGAACAAATTTTGACATTACAGAAGGTACTCAGTTCCTTCAGTGACGAAACGTGGCTATATCTCCACTGAACAGCAGTTAATACACAGGGAAATGAATGAAATACCAGTTCGGTCAACGTAATAGTCGAAAAATGCTTCGCGCACTAATAATGGTAGTAATGAGTTACTGATTTTTTGCTACACTTTCTAAGGAGCTAGTAAATGCTATTGCCGACTGGAGTGGCGGAGCGGGTCTAGGCGCTACAGTCTGGAGCTGCGCGACCGCTACGGTCGCAGGTTCGAATCCTGCCTCGGGCATGGATGTGTGTGATGTCCTTAGGTTAGTTAGGTTTAAGTAGTTCTAAGTTCTAGGGGACTGATGACCTCAGAAGAGCCAGTAATTGCTATTTACGCACTTACAATACTGTCCTCTAAGTAAGTATATCATTAAACACGAAACACACATTCCTTAAAAGAAGTAATAACTGGCTCAACAATGGTTTAATGTCTCTCCAGACTACTAAGATTGTGTTTATGGTCTGATTATCTGAATAAAGCTCTTCAAAATTAATTTTTACGACGAAAACCTTTGTGCCAGATCGGCGTAGCGATGAGTTCAGTATATTGTGAAACGCTAATTCCATCTAATGCTTTTTATGCATCTTTGAATTTACTCTACAGGGTGAGTCACTAACTATTGCTACCAACAATAATCCAGAAAGTATAATAGGAGCTGAAAAGTTAGTGGGGAAAAAAGTTGCATGGGGCAACGGGGGCCATAATATGACGTTGGATTTTTGTTGCTAGATGGGGGCGCTTCAGATATATGAAGGACAAATTCGTTTTTTTTAAATGTGACGATATAGTTTGGTACTTATTTTCTGATAGCGGCTATCGAGACGAATCCAATTCTGTGTAACAGTACGGTCTTTGGAGGTCAATGAAGGTCACAAAGGTAGCATGAATGTCGATTTACAGAAGGTGTTAGAAGTGATGACCATTTGTATCAATGCAGTACTGTAATCGTCTTATAATGGATTCAGTGGCATTCCTTATCACTTCGGCACTTATCGAAAAAATCCAGTGGTATCAAGTCTGCCGAACGAAACGCCCACGACTCATCTCCTTCGCGTCCAATCCAACGATTTGGAAATTGTCTCTGCAACTTATTTCTTGCCATTAGTGAAAAATGTGCCGGACACCCATCGTGTTGATACCATATTCTGTTCCTTGTTCCTAAAGGTATTTCTTCCAATAAGAGACCTAATGTTTCCTGCAAGAACGTGGTGTACTTCCTACCATTAAGATTTCCTTCGATGAAATAGGGGCCTATAAATCTGTCCTCCAGAATCCTACACCATACATTTACCGACCACGGTTTTTGGTGTGCAACTTGCCGCAGCCAACACGGATTTTCAGTTGCCCAATAATGCATGTTATGCAAATTAACATTTCCATGGTTCGTGAATGTAGCCTCGTCGATAGTTAAAATCAAATTAATAAATGTGTCATCCCTCTGAATATGAAGTTGAGCCCATCGGTAGAATTCAATGCGACGCATACAATCAGCACCAGTTAGTTCTTGGTGGAGACTGATATGGTAAGGATGATATTTATGGCGATGCAAAAACACGAACAATACTACTCTGCCTCATGCTAGATTCCCTTGCAATTTGACGCGAACTAACGCAAGGATGTCGAACCACAGTGGCAAGAGTACCTATTTCCGTTTCCTTGTTACTAAATGTCCTTCGCCGGATATGTTTCCGATGCGCTAAAGATCCAGTCGTTCTCAATTTATCATACACATATTTAAATCTACGACGTGTAGGGTGAGTACGTTGAGGATAACTTTCGTCGTGTAAGTCTCTAGCTCTCAATGAATTTCGTTGGCATTCTCCGTAAATGAGACACACATCGACTTGTTCTTCGAAGGAATACATCATTCATATTCGCTTGATTCGACGATACTAGTCTTACCGTTCCTATTAGTGTTGTATTGCGAAACCGTCGAATGGTGTTCACATGCCAATGGCACGTTTAATGGATACGCCGTATTCGGCGAATATTTACTATTTAGACGATATACGAGAGAGAATTTTCAGAGCATGAGCTTCGGTAAGTGCCGAGTGATAAGGAATACCACTCAATCCATGATAACAAGATTGCAGGGCTATAGCGATACCAATGGCCATCACTTCGAATACCTTCTGTAAATGGACGTTCATGCCACCTTTGTGTTCTTCGTTGGCCTTCAAAGACCTTAATGTTACACATCACTGGATTCGTCTTGATAGCCGCTATCATAAAATAAGAACCGAAGTGTAACATCCCATTTAAAGAAACAAAGTTGATCTTTATATCTCGGAAGCGGCCCCACCTAGCAACAAAAAACTAACGTCATTTTATGGCCCCTGTTGTCCCATGCAATTTTCGTCCCACGAACCTTTCAGCTCCTTTCATACTTTCGGAGTTACTCTAGGTGGCAATAGTTAGTGACTCACCCTGTATATCTGCTTCGTGTTCCTCCATGCATTTATGACTATATTGGAAATATCTGAAACCTTAGAATAATTGTGTATCACATTTTGAAGCGTGTTCACAAACTGTAATCAGCACACAGAGACACAGTATGTCACTATCAGTTCTGTTGCTCGACTCGCTGCGGGTCGCATCATCGCTGTCGCTCGTCTCGTTCGCATACACATTCGAACATGCGTCTGGATTATGAAACAGAGGCGAATCTAAGGAGAAGTCAAAGTGCCTCTTGCATGCCGCTATCAGGGAAACCTGGTAGTCGAGGTGCTCGAGTTATCTGGCAATACAGACCGCGACAAGAAGATGAAGGAGCAGTCCTACTGCTGCCAGAAGCTTGGCCACATCGCCAAGTTATGCAAAGAGGAGGTGGCGGCGAGCTAGACCAAGACACACTCGTCTGCAAGAAGTCACGTGCCGTCGCATCGACTTGGGTCAATTATAGCGGCGCATACGCTGCTAATTATCGCGGATGAAACTACATCAGGAACTGGAGCCTCTAAAAGAAGAAAAGAAGACGTACCTGCAAGGTCTCCAAGCGAGCGGCACGAAGCGGGAGACACCGGCGGCCTCCCCGCTCCCAGTCCTCCACTCAGGAAGGTCAAGTGGGCCGTGCCCCCTCACAGACGTGGCCGCTGACATCGGTGACATGCGCACCGTGTTGCGTACTGCCGCCCTCAGAGCCACCATTGCGTCAGAACGGGGCTGAAGGTGTGGGCAGACGCCGCCAGTCTGACGAACGCGTCCATGGCCACCGCAGAGATGCAGGAAGCCATGGAGGTCAAATAGGTGGTCGAAGAAGAAGAAGAAGAAGAAGAAATGCCTGAGAGAGGCCAACAGCTACGCAGGTGGCCGCTCCCGACGCCGTCCGCGCCCCTGGGTCAGCGGTACATCCGAAAGCCGCTCCAGCAGGTACTTGAGTGCCATACCAGACTGTTTCCTTCTCCAGAATGGGAACAGCTTAGTGGTGGTGCTGCAGAAGATATCCGTGTCTATCCAGGACAACACCTAACCTCACATTCATAGCCCCCATCCTACCGCTGGCCTCTGTGGCCGAACGGTTCTAGGTGCTTCAGTCTGGAACCGCGCTGCTGCTACGGTCGCAGGTTCGAATCCTGCCTCGGGCATGGATGTGTGTGATGTCCTTGGCTTAGTTTGGTTTAAGTAGTTCTAAGTCTAGGGGACTGATGAACTCAGATGTTAAGTCCCATAGTGCTCAGAGCCATTTGAACCATTTTGACGCACCCTAGCCCTTCACTACTCCTAAGCAATCTAAACCTAGGTTAGGTTAGGTTAGGTTCTACCTCACATACCCCATCCCTTCACACAAAACCAACTAGCACTGTTGCGTGACGTCCTCACGTGGGAAGACCTGGCGGACATCAACGGGCTTCCAGTGTTCAGTTCCGAAGACTAGGACCACACTTCCCACCCCGCAGCAGATTCGATGCTCAGCCTGAAGAGGAAAAAAATAAGATAATGAATAAAAAGTGGATGTCCTAGTCAACGTGTAATACCGACCGTCCACCCAGGTCCCCAACCGTAGAGTTACTAATCGCTTGTAAGGTGGCAACCTACATTTGCTATGCACTGGAAGTGCAACGCCCACATCGATCACCACTTTCCATTTTGAATAATTAATTAGGACAGTTATGACTAGTATCAGCATGGATGTTAACAGAGTTGCAGTATATCACGCTATGGTAACAGAGATGGCTAAGGGATGAGCAATGAGAATGTGAAACGTTCCCTTAGAACAGTTTTTACATGACTGTCCTTAAACTGACACACAATATTTTTAGCGCAACGCAATCTGACTTTCAAAAATCCCTACAAAAGAATAGCCCTGACTAACATTAACCTATACGTTTCACAAATCACTTACCTCACCAAAAATGTTCGTTACTCGAACCACTGCAATACAGCGAGCGCCACTACTGCCAGCTAAATAAAAGATTCAAACTACTGAAGGCACTAACTACTGATAGGCGTAGTTAGCAAATGAAAGATTTTGATAGAGAACAAACAATGTATTTACCTTGATAATCATAATATATATAGCTGTTCATGCCATCCAGTCTTACAAATTTCAAAACTCCGCCATCTCTCTCCCCACATCCACCACTGCTGGCGGCTCACCTCCAACTGCGCAACGCTACGCGCTGTTCACATCCAGCAGTCCAACACTACAATGGCAGACAACAATGCAAATTAGCCACAGACTGCACACAGCACAGCCAGTGATTTTCATACAGAGCGCTACGTGGCGGCGGCGTTACCAATATAAGAACCTAAACAGCCTACTTACAAATGTACTGCATTACGTTAAGTGCAAATAATTTTTGCTGACAGAGTTTCGTGCGGGAATGTACTCAGGGTACCGGTGGCGGGAAGCCTGCAGCGCGTTACCCCGAAGGTGGAATTTTACAACCTGCAGCACAGCACGAGGTGCTGGACCCATAAGGCGGGTCTCCAACAGCAGGACTTTGGTGCTACCCGAGAAGCAGGCAGCATTTCCGGCAGAACACTGAAGGCAATCAGAATGTCTCCGCAAAGTGAATAGCGCAGGGAAACCCTGTTTCCCCTCGGCCGTGTCACTCTGGGCTCACAAAAGCGTCGCGGGCGATATTGCCAGCATGGAACGAACCTCGGTCAGTCCCCCCACTCCATATATTTTGATCATTTGACACAGGAACTGAATGCGTCCGATTAGACGGTGGCGCCAAGGAAGAGTCTGGAAAGTTTTTCGGACTAACGGCGACTCCCACAGGCGACCGCGATTGGCGACATCGACGTGATGTAAGCACTGTTTCCCGCGTACTCACAATCTAATGGGAATGGCGCTCATTGGTGCAAAATTTGTTAAAATGTAGCAATTGGACAGCCACAGCAGCGGAGCGTCGCACTATATTTTGGTAGAACGGAGACGCGTTTCAGCGTCCGTCCGACCAGACCGCAGTACTCTGTACCGGGCGATACAGAGCTGTGTACCTTATCCCGAACTCCGGATAGATTCGCAGGATTGTGTCGCCTACGCTCGCCGATGTGGTTGCAGAGGCGTAACACCTCATTGGCATACAACATGACGCGAGCAGCCAGATGGGGCCCTGTTGTGGAGCATAAGAGCAGAATAAGTACTATAGGCTGCTCCGGTCGTAGCACGATTAGCCTTGCAGTTAATACAAGTTAAACGAGTGGCCGATCACTTATTGAGCAACATAGCACGTTCTCGCGTTATTTCTGTGATTAGGTACAGGTGGAAAGTACGTGCTCTCATTCAGTTAAGGGAAGTGCCAATCCGCATCGCTAGGATTTGTAGATTCGCGATATATTCCTTTCTCCATATTAATAATTTGTTCACATTCATGAGGCATCACTTCGTTAATGTGATTTATGAGCATGTGTAAATTCTCAAATGGAATAAATCTGATTATCTTTCCCGATATTCCAGAATACCAACATCGGTACACTAACCCTAACCGATAACCTGGTCAAAAATTTTGATGGCGTTAACTTGATGTTAAAAATTTACATCCATCACTACTTTCTATGAGGCAAGCCGCCTCACCCAGTCTCCAATAGAGTCCTGTATTGCATGGTCAGATATCATCAAGCGCAGAAGAATCGCATTGGGGGAATTTATGATTGAATCCCGAATTCAGCAAATAGTTCGTTTGCACAAGGTAGCAAAGGAAACTCATAGTTAGGTTCCCAGGACAGCTTGCTATCAAATATGGTCTTTGTTTCCAGAGTGACATTTTCACTCTGTAGAGGACAGTGCGCCGATACTAAACTTCCTGGCAAATTGAACTGTGAGTCGGACTAAGTCTCGTAATCGGGACCTTTGACCTTTGCCTTTCGGGGGAAAATGCTCTACCGACTGAGTTACCTACCTACCAAACTTCACAGTTCTCGTGTGAAACTTGCTGGACTGGCACCCCTGAAACGAAGGACATTGCAGAGACATGGCTTATCCATAGCTTGGGAGATGTTTCCGGAATGAAATTTTCAATCTGCAGTGGAGTGTGCGTTGATATGGAACTCAGTCAGTAGAGCACTTGACCGCGGCAGCCAAAGGTTTCTAGTTCGCTTCTCGGTTGGGTACACAGGTTTAATGTGCCAGGAAGCTCCCTATCAGCGCACACCCCGCTGCAGAGTAAAAATTTTACTCTGGAAACATCCCCCAGGCATTTCTCCGCAATAATTTTTCTTCCAGAAGTGTTCATATTACAAATTTCGCAGGAGAACTTTTGTGAAGTTTAGAAGGTACGAAACGAGGCATGGGCGGAACTGTGATGAGGCGTCGTGGGTGGCGCTTGGGTAGCCCAGTCGGTAGAGCACTTGCCAGGCAAAGGCAAACGTTCTGATCTCTAGTCACGGCCCGACACACAGTTTTAATCTGCCACAAAGTTTCGTGGTCTATGTTTTTCTCATGACCGTGTCAACTGGACCTAATCCATCACGAAAGGCAACAAGAAAAATCTTTACAGTAAAGCTGAATGACATCGGGAAAAATTATGGCTGTAGTTTCCACTTGCTTTCAGCCGTTCGCAGTACCAGAACAGAGCGGTTCTAGGCGCTACAGTCTGGAACCGCGCGATAGCTACGGTCACAGGTTAGAATCCTGCCTCGGGCATGGATGTGTGTGATGTCCTTAGGTTAGTTAGGTTTAAGTAGTTCTAAGTTCTAGGGGACTGATGACCTCAGACGTTAAGTCCCATAGTGCTCAGAGCCATTTGAACCAGTACCAGAACAGCAAGGCCATTTTGGTTAGTGTTACAAGACCAGATCAGTCAATCATCCAAACTGTGGCCCCTGCAACTACTGAAAAGGCTGCTGCCCCTCTTCAGGAACCACACGTTTGTCTGGCCTCTCAACAGATACCCCTCCGTTGTGGTTGCACCTACGGTACGGCTATCTGTATCGTTGAGGCATGCAAGCCTCCTCACCAACGGCAAGGTCCATGGTTCATGGGAGGAGGGGGGGGGGGGGGGGAATCTACCCATCAGAATTATACAGCACTCCAGTGCGTAGCCTGTACCAGCTCAGGCCTAGGTATGGTCTGTCGTTCCAGTGACCAGTGATATGTCACTCAGAAAAGAGAAACGTGTTTAAAACCTTGAGTCCCTTCACTGTAGCTACTCTCAATAAATTTAAAAGACTAATATATATTTCCATCGAGCCACATGAATGAATGTAAGAGGGACCAACATATTCCAAAGTAACCTCAAATAAGGAAGCGTTCTCACTGTCAAATTAATAAAATTTTCTGGTTATGCATAATGGTAATCGTAGAAACACGAATTAAACACATTTTTTCCCTATTCTGTAAAATTTTGTTGCTGTTTCTGAAATATTTAAGCCTTAGTCATATAAGAACATCTCAAGAACAACGCCTATCTGACCACAATAAGCAGTACCAGAGAAAATACTGATAACTTTATTTCATTCATCGTAAAGCAAAAGCTTCTTTTAGAATCTTTCACAATACTGATAATAAATATTTTTATTTATTAATGTTTAGTGCGGAAAACTGTATACGTCAGCTCTGGTAGTTGATTACTCTGCTCTATACTGAATTGGTATTTTAACACTGTGGTCTACATCTAGGCCGGCCGGGGTGGCCCAGCGTTTCTGGGCGCTTCAGTCTGGAACCGCGCGACCGCTACGGTCGCAGGTTCGAATCCTGCCTCGGGCATGGATGTGTGTGATGTCCTTAGGTTAGTTAGGTTTAAGTAGTTCTAAGTTCTAGGGGACTGATGACCTCAGTTGTTAAGTCCCATAGTGCTCAGAGCCATTTGAACCATTTCTACATCTACGTATATACTCTGTAAGCCACCATGCCGTCCATGACGGAGGGTAGCACGTGTCACTACTAGTAATTTTCTTTCCTCTTCCATTCGAAAACTGAGTGAGAGGGAAACGACCTTCTACAGGCCTCCAAACCAGCCTTATTTTCTCTCACCTTGTCATCGTGGTTCTTAAACTAAATGTGCGTTGGCGGCAGTAGAATCGTCCTGCAGTCGCCCTTAAATGCCAGCTCTAAATACGCTGAGTAGTGCATCGCGAAGAGAACGTCGCCTTTCTTCCAGGAATTCCCATTTGATAAGTGGTATATATTCACAATTGCGAATACGGATAACCATCAGCTGTATAAGCGAATGACGGCAGTGAAAATGGGTGTCTGGCCGGAACTTGAACCCTGATTTCCCGCTCTACGCGAGCGGTCAACTTAATCGCTATGGCTATCCGTGCACGACTCATGTCCAAACCCAGACTTCACTATATCGTCATTCCTGCGTCACAACCTGTGTTCCTACATACATTATGTAATTCCTGTACATGGGAGTACATTTTAATTGTAAGTCACTGCTTGGTATCGGCGGATAAACATGATACTGCATTGCCTGTGTGCTATTAAGAAGAACGATGCTATGTTCTTAACAACATAGACACTGCAATATCGTAACCAATTTGTATTCATGAAGCATCCCCGTAATACTTCTCAGCTGATCGAACTTTCCGGTAAAAAATCTAGCAGCTCTACTCTGAATTGCTTTGATGTCTTCCTTTAATCAGACCTGGTCGGGATCCCAATCACTAGACCAGCATTCAAGAACGGTTCGCACTAGTGTTCTCTACACCAGCTTCCTTACAGACGAGCTACACTTTCCCAGAATTCTCCCAACGAATCCGACCATTCGCCTTCCCTGCTACCAACCTGACATGCAGATGCCTCGAGAGCCTCATGCCTGACACCTCCTGCTCATAAGCGTCCATATGCTCCACACTGTTTAGTACAGTATACAGCGCAGTACTTTGTATTTATTTGTATTTCTTGATGGAGCTGACGTCTGAGTACAGGAAAAAAAGGTGCAGTGTAGTTTTGAACGTTTTGAATTTTGTTTTTGCAGCTTTACCTTCAACACAGCTTTTGGCACTAACTCTTACGGAACAATCACGTCGCTCTACGTCCTTTATAAAGCTGACTGAAAATTTTAATTTTGTTGTGAACAGTGAAATTTGTTTTAGAATATAATACGGTGACTTTAGCTTCAATTGATCCGTTACCGTTAACCAGCCGAACAGTACGACATTACAAACGTCGAGAACCGCCTAGTTCCTCTGATGAGGTTTTACTGATGTTGCTGGAAGAATCAGAGTTTGATGTGGGTAATTCAGCGTAATTGTAAAGAAGAAATGAATATTAAGAGTTTAACATCCCGTCGACAACGAGGTTATTAGGGATGGAGTACAAGTTAGGATTATGAAAGTATGAGGAAGGAAATCGGCCGTGCCAATTTTAAGGGAACCATCCTGGCATTTTCCTGGGATGATTTGGGGAAACAATGGGAAACCTAAATCTGGATGTCTGGACGCGGATATGGGCCGTCGTCCTTCCGAATGCGATTCCAGTGTGCTAATCACTGAGCTGACAGGCTCGGTCGCATAATTGGGGTTTTCTGACGAAGAAGATTCGTTTTTTAGACACTACTGATAGTGACGATGACCACGATTCTGTTGCTAATGGTGATGGCAAGATTACCGATGCCACTCGCAGCGCCTATAATAAATGGATCTACACAGTGAGACAGGTACACTTTGGTGGTGGCCTAAGAGAACAGTGGCTTCACCTCTTAGGGCGTCCGCCGCTCGTGGTCTCGCGGTAGCGTTCTCGCTTCCCGAGCACGGGGTCCCGGGTTCGATTCCCGGCGGGGTCAGGGATTTTCACCTGCCTCGAGATGACTGTGTGTTTGTGTTGTCCCCATCATTTCATCATCATCCAGGAAAGTGGCGAAATTGGACTGAGCAAAGATTGGGTAATTGTACGGGCGCTGATAACCACGCAGTTGAGCGCCCCACAAACCAAACAACACAACAACACCTTTTGGGGCGGAGTGACTCTATAGAGGAAGCCTGGCGAAATAGCCACATCAGAATGGCCCATGAAAATTTTGTACATGGTTCAATAAGATGCATATTTATGTTAGTATGTACACATTTGATATCGTTAATTTCTTTGTGCACTTTACCCCACGGCTTCAGTCTGAAGACGAAATTTTGAAACGCATAACGCTCAATAAAGAACTGTGCGGTCAAGAATTTTCTATATTTCAGAGTTGTGCCATAACACCTAATGACACACAAACAAGCAAGCTTCAGATACATGGTCTACACATTAAACAGAACATCCCTAAACAAACAGAGTCACACACAGGAATAAAATAAAATATAGAAAACAGCACTGAAAATAATTCACATATGATATAGGAGCTAAACACAAAAATATGTAAACGGACAGGGAATGAATAGATCAAATGCTCAAAAGAACTTGCACAGCAGCACAAAAGAACTCCACACACAAAGAAGACACAACAGAGCAAGAACCTACACACATAACAAAATGGCACATACTCACCTGCAATATTAGAATAGTTTACATACTATGCAACATTTTAACGAAACAGGAACTTCAACTAAGATACAGAACAGACTACACAGTATAGAAAAGCTCAGAACGTAGTAAACACCCACAGATTAATTCAAGATCATGCAACGAACTTACATGCAACTCTTGTTAGTCAGTATACATAGGGCAACATGCAGAAACTTTAAAACGAGATATTCAGAACTCTAAAACGTAGCAGCTGTAATAGCACACTTGCAGACCACTTAATAGCCCACAACCATCATGTAAAACTATGAAGTTGCAATAGATGAAAATTTCCACGTATAGGAGGAATTTGCAAACGAAAAAAATTAAGAAACGACTACACTACGCTATGCTAAAGCGAACTATTCAGTACATTAAAGGAGCTGTACAGAAAAGAAGACACTAATGAAAAATACTCTCATTCTCATTCTCATTCTCTCTCTCTCTCTCTCTCTCTCTCTCTCTTCTGACACACAAGTACGCAGGGGGAGCGAGAAAGTAAACATAGTTCAGACTTGGCGCCAAAATGACATGAATACACATCAGCATCAACAGGGACCGGACACACAGCCGCAACATGAGCACGTGTTTTTTAAGGTTGAAAACTGTTACTTGCGGGTGAAATTTTCTAAAAACGATATTATGTTTGCGTGTGCATTACTGGTGCCAATGCAGATGAGTACAGATATTGCGAAAGTAACGTTTAGTACTCGCAAAATATAATCACAAAATATTTCCACACAACAAAATTACGTTCACAGATAAAGTAATTTCTTATCTCACCAAGAAAGCTCAAAGCAACATCATTTAATCGCATATGTAAGCTGCCAATATACAGTAATGCTAAAAAGACTCCTAAGTAACGCAGAAGTGTAGAATGAATTAAGGCAATAAAAACTACAGATGAAAGTTGTTTTAGGCCTAATTCCGTCAGGATAATGATTACATAAAACATGTTTATATTTCATAGAACTTAATAGAAGTACCTACAGCCGACATCAAAAAGGTGTTGAAATATGCTTGGGTTTATGTAAAAAGAAATAGGTGTTCGCGTTGTAGGTGTACTTAAATTCGATGACCGTGTGTGTTGATCACGCGTACCATTGTTCTGCAGGACACAGACTAATAACAGTTTAATAATTACTTCCTCGCAAATATTTCTGAGAACTTTTGTTTCAAACCGTCGTGATGCTCAGCGTTATCCACATTCACTATTTTCGGCTTGAGAGACTAGTGACAGCATCCCACCGAGTATTACACTACGTCACATATTTGCGTCACTAACATTCATAAATATCATAACAATTGTTTCAGAGTCAGAAATCCTGTCTTGTTCAGGATTGCACTGCAGCAGTGAGGAGATGGACATCATTTCGCAACTGTTGGTGGTGGTAGACGGAAGAACAATAAAAAATATTGCTGTAATTTAGTGATTGGTGAATGTCTTAGAAATTCCTTACTCCACTAAACAGTTATGGTCACTCTTAACATGTCACCCCTTGAGAAAGTAGCTGTTAACTAGTGTCATTTGTATCTATTTCTATCACATGATCAGCTATTCATGATTCATATTTTTTTTCCATATGATTAATCTGACCCATCCGAGAAACCTAACATGATTTAGTGTAGTTTCGCGATTCTGCAAACTTATTTGTTTGGTTGACTGGATGCAACGTACAGTATAGAGTTGCATTAGTTCTTCCTCATATTTTATTTTTACATTCTATTTTTTTCGTTCACGTTTTTTGCTTGCTGTGGACTGTAAAGAGCAGTACGATTGACTAAAAATTACTCCAAGTTGGAATAAACTATTTTAATCCTTTTTGAACGAAGAACACTACTTCCGAGTTTGTCAGATTTTATTCAACAATTTTATCACATACTTCAGTTCTACTAAATTCGTTAAGTTGTACTAACTTTATTTTTCGTTGCTATTATTGAAATAATGCAGCATGCAGAGACAGACAGACAGAGAGAAATTGCTGAGTTTGAGGGCTCTGTGATACCCACTATAAAAACCGACAGTTATTTTGTCTCTGTGATTGGATAGTAAATATTTCACACTCTCGTCCCTGTCATATAATTTACCCACCTACAGAGTAGTAAAAGAAAGTGTGGTCTCTGGTGAATACATTATTATGATATTGCTATACATACAGTTCGCTCAAACATTACACACGCAGTTTGTGAACCCCAGTAGTACGTGCGTCTTCTTAGATAAGAACAGATTTGTAAAATGACGGCTTGGTTTTGCGTAGTTAGTGATTTATTCGGCAAGAATCGATGCATTAGTCGCTTTCCTAGCTAGTATTCGTAGGCTGTGTGATACTGCGTTACACTTTTGGTTGTCCTATCAGACAGTCTGATGCTTACAACTTGCTTGGACCTAGGATTTTCTGGCAGTTGACATTTAAAGGTTAGTAAAACTTCATGTAATACAAAAGACGTCATGCAAGTCGTGGTTCGAATTTCAAGATGACCTTCAGGTCATCATAACTGATCAGGCCAGTTTACGTTTTACCGATAAAGGTATCATGCGTTTTTGAGTGATATGACAGATAATACACGACTATGTAAAATAAACGTTATGTTGTAAACACCCCGTTACTCTCTCTCCGATCTATTTGTTATATACTGACATTTTCGCTCGTTTACGGCTTGAAAAATCCTGTAAGTGTTCTCGTCTGGTATTGCGTTCATGTTGATTTATGGACATGTCGGACCTTAGAAAGTCCCAAGGCATTAAATTTTCGGTCTACTCTCACGTCATGCATCTACGAGAGTGTCAGTCGTAATTTTGAGAAAGAAATTGCGACAGTACCTACCGGTAACTACCGTGTAGTTGCTTGTCCAAACAGCAGTCCATACGAGCAAACCAGCTGCGGCTTTAACTGTGATTACTCGTACTTTAGATACTGGAGCTATGCACAGCTCTGTTTACAAAGAATAGCTCGATGTAGTCACAGGGTCGAGCCGTGCGCGTCTGCTTTCATATCCCGCAGCTAGCTCTCTCGACTACCCTGGCGAGTTTGTCGCATACTTCGATTGCTATCCGTACCATATTTCAGTGGCGTTTGGGGTGACATCCTGTGGCAATGATGGGCGGAATGAGCTGATCAGCTACAAAGGAGGATCTATGATAGCACAAAAGCATCACTGTTTCATCGCACAAACTCATGCACACCGCAGACACTTTATTTTCTAGTGGAATTTGCATACAGAACTTTTAACTTTAGCACTTTAGTAAATGAAATATAGTAAACTAAATTATTACATTACTTTTAAACTCTGCATGTGGCTTTTGTGTTGTGAGGTACACAACGTCGAAACGTTACAATTTAGTTATAGTGTAGCTATCCCTTTTTAACCTTTCCAAACGGGTATTGATGTTAATAAATAGATTCTTCGAATATTCTCTAATACAGTGAACGTCACTGAATCCATCATTTTCTGCGAGCTATAGTGTTTACGATAAATCGTGGTAAACACTGAGAGGGATGCCAGGAAAATAGGAATATTTGTTGTATTTTGCATTATAGACTTTATATGAACTGACTTTATATGCACTTGTTTCTCATTTGTTGCAGGATCAAACATCGGCTTCGCAGGTTGTTCCAGTGCTATTCTCACGATGCGACAGCAGGTGTTCCTAGCGCTTGTGGACTCCAACCGACTGCCAGCGAACGGCAGACGACTTGAAAGACATTTAAAGACGCTTTACGGACTGTTATTGCTGATTTAACCAGTGTCATAGTGACGGATAACTCGATATAAATCAATGAACTATATGACGACGGTTGTAACTTCAGTGTATGTGAGATACGCCGAGTGAACTGAATGGAACTATTAACAGCACTTAAGCTTATACGATCTAGTTGTGAATTCTGTAGGTTAATATTGTCTCGCAAGCCAGCTATAATTAATATGGGAGTGATATTTTGTCACAGATTATTTCGACTAGCAGTAAGCGTGTCATCTTTCAGTGCAATTAAGAGCTGACGTTAATACAGATATTTGAACTCTAATAAGGAAATGCAGCTAATGATGTCACTTGTAGTGACTTACACGCCCGGGTTCCCGGGTTCGATTCCCGGCGGGGTCAGGGATTTTCTCTGCCTCGTGATGACTGGGTGTTGTGTGATGTCCTTAGGTTAGTTAGGTTTAAGTAGTTCTAAGTTCTAGGGGACTGATGACCTCAGACGTTAGTTAAGTCCCATAGTGCTCAGAGCCATTTTAACCATTCTAAAATTGTGAGCCATACAGCGCCATTACAGCGCAATCCATCACAAATCGAAAAAACTGGTCCAACTAAAACATTCATTTTTCTTTACGTGCTACACGATCATGTAATGAAAAATAGGGGTTCCTATTTTAAAAAACGCAGTTGATATCCGTTTGACCTATGGCAGCGCCATCTAGCGGACCAACCATAGCGCCATCTGGTTTTCCCCTTCAAGCTAGACGAGTTTCGTTCTTTGTAGTTTCTTCGTTTGACGCTTATTTCGTGAGAAATTTGACCCGGTCACGATCAATGGACCACCCTGTATAAATATTACTGAGGTGTTCACCTGAGTCCTGGTTATACTATGATTTGCACTTGCGGCGTGACGACACGGAGAAAAGACAGCAACTATACTAGAAACTAGAGTCCTCATCCTTTAATTAATTCGTCTTAAGCAGCCTGAAGTTGACATCAGAGCTTGACGGACAGCGCATTGTGTCTAGCAAGATGCCGTGAACGCAAAGGAGGCACCGGGAACATTTGGACGATTCTTTTGTCGACATGAAAGACCGAGAACAGAAGGATCCTGTGGGTGCCGTCGGCGAACGGCCGGCAACACGTTGATGGAGATCCACTCCATGTCATGAAACTGCCGCAGCCGACGACAGTGTACGTGCCGGCGGTAGCTGTGCAGTCGACTGGGTGCAGCCACAACAAGTCTGAGTGTCGCAATGATTCCTGTCTACAGCTGCTAGACTTCGATAAAGTAAGTTTATTAGTGGTTAGTCGTTTTCGTAACTACAGCTATTCGGAAATTTTACGTATAGTAATAGGACGCGTAGCGGAAAATAGGTGTTTAATTGTGAGTTACAGGGTCGTACAATAAGTAATGCCCCACATTTTTTCGAAAGTCATTAACATACATAGAGAAAGTCCTTGTTGGTGCTTCACATTTAATGTCTGTTCTGTGCGCCGGTGAAGTTTCGAACCGTTCTGGCAGATGGCAGAGCCGTAGTACAGTGTCAAAATGGCGTCAAGATACGACTCACGGTACAAACAGCGTGCTGTTATTGAATTCTTGCGTGCAGTAAAAGAAACCGTGGTGAACATCCATAAACGTGTGTGTCCAGTGTACGGAGATTCTGCGGTTAATAGGAGTACAGTTGGGCGATGGGCAAAGAAAGTTACAGCCTCAGGAAATGCAGAACCAGAGCTCCATGATCAGCCACGCTGGGGACGTCCTGTCACAGCCACTGCTCCAGACATTCTGAATCGTGGGGATGACATTATTCGTGCCGACTGGCGCATCACAACTCGACAATTGGCTCTGCAGTTATCGGTCAGCATCGGAAGTGCTTCTGCCATGATCGATACTCTCGGGTATTCTGAGAGATGCTCACGATGGGTTCCACGAATGCTCACAGCGACCACAAGATTCAAAGATAGGGCATTTCATTTTAATTGTTGGAGCATTTTGAGACCGACGGAGAGGCTTTTCTGTCACGGACCGTTAAGGGGGACGAAAGCTGGGTGCACCACTTTGTGCCGGAAATTAAAATGCAGTCCATGGTGTGGCATTAATGAGATGAATCGTAGTGCCATTCAGCAGATAAGGAAACGTAATGACGTAGCAATAGCGTTTAGTTTGAAGGTACGAGATAAACTAATGATTTGAATTTATGGACGGAGTTCCAAATTACGTAAAGGGGTTGCGAAGATTTTTCCGCAATTCCAACGGTCATGGAAGGTGTTAGAAAAATCCCATCCGAAATTTGTAGTGCTACGGGACCCAACCAGTGGTATAATTAAATGTCTGTATAGTGCATCGGAGATACGTAAGTACCGCGAGGAGCAGCAATTAATGTAGCCTTAAATAGACACCTAAACTAAGCTAACTGCCTGATAATATCATAGCATTAATGCCATGAAGAACATAGGAAACCCTGCAAATTAAATTCACTTGATGCTAAAGGTAACTAATGAGGCAAAAGGGACAAATAGTGTTGTAGCAGATTACCTTGTATAGAATGTGGTAAACTAGCAATTATGTACTAATTATACAAACAAGTAAAAATTTAAATTGAGACAAGAAGTCGTAGGATTGCGATCACAAGTACAGCTGCAATAGTTATTACTAGACGTCAACACCGATCAAGATAGTGATGATGTAAGCATCCATAATAATAGCGAGGTAGGCACATAACTGAATCTTAGACTACTAGCACTCTGGCGAGTAGTAGTCCAGAAATAAGTATTTACTAAATTAAGAGAAGTGATGTAAAATTATCCTGTTCGTCCATAGGAAGCATAGAATTACTAACCTATCCGAGTTGTAATCTCTAATTTTAGGTACGTAGTACCCAAGGCTGTATGGTAGACAGACCCAGAGTGGTGCTTATGGTCACTTGGACGTGTTCGTAATACGTTACGAAGAGATCATAGTATCCCATAAGATTTTTTTATTAGAAATTATATTACTTAGTAATGGACATGCCTAGGATGGTGTGGTGAGAAGTTAAAGAAACAGTACTTGTGATAAACCGTATGGGGAGGACTGATTTCTTCCAAGTCCTCTCAGGAAAAGATCTATGAGGTAACAGTACCATTTTTCAAAAGGAAACAAATAGTTCTTCTTGACAGAGATTTCGCCGTAATAAATGATATAATAAGGTGGTTTTCAGTAGTAAAATACGAATAAATGACTGTTTTTAAGAAAGGTTGAAGTTAAGTTTTATTACTGTGCAATAAAAAAAGGTTAAATAGACTTTCATAGAACCTAGCAAGCTAAAACTATTAATTCATGCCTCCTAAGGTAACATGGTAGATTGTCATGTGATGGATAATATGACAAGTCAACAGTTTCACTAAATATTACTTACAGAAGGAGAAGACGATCTTTGGCTGGAGGGAAATACGAATGTACAGACACTATGTAACGCATAGCTACTAATAATGCAGATCGGCTCAAATACCGCTAAAATTTAAAAAAAATGTATATTTACGAACAAAATCTCAGATGCTATTATTTAATCAAGAATGTAAAGATAATTATGGACACAGATTTAGTATTGTTTCTGGATAATGGAGTTTGTAACTATTCACTGTACTGTTGGGAACGTTTGGCAGAAAGAAACGCTTATACAAATCAAAGTAATAATATGTCTTCATTATAACGAGGCAGCAACAATCAATACATCCCAGTAAAATGAAAGGGACAGGGTCACATTCGTTAAGGAGGGACGTGTTAATAAGTCAATTATGAAGAACCTGCTATTAATGTTAGTAGCTACAAGAGAACTGTAAGTTATTGTAACTATGAAATGGTAGCCATATGGAGATAAATATGTTGTAACTTATATATAACGTACGACTGAAGGGACCACTGTTGATCAGAGTAAAAGAGTAAGATATGGTTACAGAAAACACACCATATGACCGAACCCGTATAGTAAAATTAATTCTTAGCTGAAACACAATGCTTCAGCATCTCACGTAAGCTATTAACTGTTTTTTAGTTTAAACCTGGTGTCGTTCAGCTAGCGGTGGGAGGGTGTAGTATTTGTGTGTAGATGAATCGTTGTAAAAACTGACAGATTCAACTGGTCGAAGCCAGGCAAGAAGTTATGTATGTCCTAATATTAGAGTATAGATTTTATATGACTTGATGTACTAAAATGCTTGTTTTGTATTGGTTTAATGATCCGCGATCGAGTACGGCAAGCTGTTCTAGTGCCGTTCTGACGAGGCGGCAAAGGGTGTACACGGAGCCATTGGAATCCAACCGACTGCCAGCGGACTGCAGACGACATGGAAGTCATTGTCGAAACTGAATTTAAAAATCAGAAATGTATTACTTATCAATGAAATGATGAATTGTATTCAATGCTTCCGTGTTCTGTACATAAAATTGTTACAATATATCAATGTTGGCAATTATCTGTACGTATTAAGATATACTAACATATGTAGGTTGTGAAAATTACTTAATACGAAAATTTTCAGTTTCTTACTTTAGAGTTGAAGAAATAACATCCAAACAACATTAAATGGCGATTCTTACAGTCCAGGGTAAGTATTTAGACTTTAAATTACAGTAAATTATCTATCGCATTCTACAGGATCGTAAGTGTCGCGCTATCTCTGTCAATTAATATTGCGAAGATGTAGACTGGTTATTTTCGACTTCAGTAATCAGTGCATACGGAACTTTAAAGAAGCCTTACGAAATGTTAATGCTCGATTAACCAGATCATAGTGACGGATAGTTAAACAGCAATCAACGAACTATATTAGGATGGTTGTGAATTCAATGCATATGAGTTACGCCGAGTGAACTGAACAGAACTATAAACGGCACTTAGGCTTGGTTGGAGAACCTATACGCTTTAATTATGACTTCTGTAAGTTGCAAGTGTCTTGCAAACCAGTTATAATTAATATCGGAGTGACGTTTGCTCACTTATTTTTCTATCAGTAAGCGTGTTATATTTGACTGCGATTTATAGCTGACATGAACACTGACATTTAAACTGCGTTAACGAAGTGCAGCTAATGATATAACTTGAAGTGAGTTATTCAGGAGCTTACGTACTCAAGAAAAGTTGTATCGTTTAATACTTCCATCATAAAAGCGTATGAAGGAGGACATTGACACCACTTACTCTTTCTCTTTATTCGTCTCCTTCTTCCTTTTCCTAGCACTACTCTGTCACTATCAGCCATATTCCAATGCCCCCGTGTTCCCCTCTTTGTGGCCGAGCGGTTCTAGGCGCTTCAGTCCAGAACCACGCGGCTGCTACGGTCGCAGATTCGACTCCTGCCTCGGGCATGGATGTGTGTGATGTGTTTAGGTTAGTTAGGTTTAAGTAGTTCTAAGTCTAGGGGACTGATGACCTCAGATGTTAAGTCCCATAGTGCTTAGAGCCATTTGAACCATTTGAATCCCCTCTTTCCCTCACACTGTCATTGTCTGCTACGCTCTTTCTAGAACACAACCACACTCTACAATCCTCCAGTATTTAATGCTATTCCGTCTCTTTGCCACAGCCACAGTCTTCTTCTCTCTGGGCATAAAAAACTCGGATATATTCGCATGCCAAAACGTTTAGTAAAAATTTTAAAGGTGCTGAGGAAAGTAGTATGGGGCAGCTGGTACCCGCCTTTTCAGTCCATGTATTTTTAAATAAACAGGAACATATTCGCATTATTTGTGCCACGATAGCAGCATTTTTTAGCTGATTACCTTCTTTTCTCTGTTGCAGCAGGTCATGTAACTCATGTGAAAAGAAATATATTGGCCAATAAAGTTTAAATAAATTTTACAACTCAGTCGGATTTTACGTGCAGAAAGGTTTCGCCAGTGCTTCAGTACTGCAACATGGAGTTCGCAGATGCTAATGAAGGCGCTTTACACCATATTTTTCCGCACTATTTCACTTCATAAACCACTTTTTCACCTCATATCGGGTTTTACGTGCGTATTTTACGTGTAGAAGTAGAGTAACTTTGATGCTCTTTATCTCGGAAACGGATAAAAATATGAAACAAATTTTCAAGGCTATTCGAGATTTGGCTGTTGAGAATACATTTTGAAACTTATAAAAATGGTTCAAATGGCTCTGAGCACTATGGGACGTAACAGCTGAGGTCATCAGTCCCCTAGAACTTAGAACTACTTAAACCTAACTAACCTAAGGACATCACACACATCCATGCCCGAGGCAGGATTCGAACCTCCGACCGTAGCGGTCGCGCGGTTCCAGACTGAAGCGCCTAGGACCGCTCGGCTACACCGGCCGGCCTAAAAATTACAACTATTTTCTGTGCATAGTTGTCTCGGAAGCCGTGTCTGGGTTTTGGTACCCAAGAAAATATTTTTGGGGTTTTTCTCGATAACGGATGATGATTTCTGAGAATGGGAGGATAGCCCTTCTAGATAAATGCCTAGAGAATATATCATTAAAATCTAGGCAATTTTCTGCAGTTATTTATTATTTATATTTTGTATCAAGCAGGATTTTACGTGTAGGAGTAGAGTGAATTCGTACGTCTGTATCTTGGAAATGGATAAAGATTCCTATTAAAATTTGAATATTGTTCGAGATCGGGATTGTGAGAATATATGGAGAAAATGTCAGCCATTTGCTGTGCGTAGCCGTCTTGGTATCCTCGGCTAAGTTTTGGTCCACTGGTGACGTCTGAAATATTGTAAAAAAATCCTTTTTGTAGGGTTTTCCGAGAAACTAACTGTGAACTAATAGTGTCTTCTTAAGTCCCATAGAGCCCACCATAGACCATATCAAGTACAAAATAAGGATCAATCGATTTTCTCGTTTTGCCCAAGCAGGCGGAAGTGCGTAACATTCATACTTTGATCCTGTACTGTAGAGTACTGGTACTAAGACGATCCTTGTGTTGGGTAAATAAATGGTCTCTTATCCAAGGGCTATCCAAGACACTAGACCTTAACTTTTTATCATCAATAGAACCAGACGTATGAGCACCTGGATATGCCGTTTTTATGTTCGGCGTTTTGGAACATACGAGTATTAGGTAAGCGTGCTATCGCACGCATACCGATATGCAACTGTAGCGTGGCGGTCACAACAACAATTATAAGAGAAATAAAAGACCTTAATTAATAAATTCGTCAAACGCTGTCTGTAGCTGACGTCAGGAGAGGTGGGTCAGCGCAGAACATGAAAACATTAATGCCATATACAGTCAACGACGATATCTTGTCTTCCACATCCTTCCACAGATATTTACATGCTGTTTCTCAAGTAATTTGCTAACCTTGTTTGTACATCAGCAATGCCTTGTTCTTTTCTCAATACAAATTTATATTCTTCCTTTATGACAACTTTTTCGCCAGGACTTTTCAGGACTTCGACCTCTTCCATAGACACTTTTATTTTGCGTACACATTAACTGCACTTAGAGTAATTTCTGTTACGGGTAACTGTTTAAGACTATTTGAAACATTGCTTCTTTTTCGTAACAATGGGGAATACAGATCCTCAGCATGTACTGTCAACAGTAAGGAAAGTGGCCGTATGCTAGTGTACGTGTAGGAAGTGATGTACGCAAAGATGTTTATTACTTTACACGAAGTATGAAAGTATACAAAAAATAGAGGATACTTATGTGGTATACATGATATCAGCATTTATTGTAAATACCATGGAAAGTGATCATATGTTGGTGTACTTACAGAAAAAGATTGATCCAAGGACAAGGACTTTACGACATTTAAGTGTACTCGAAACTTCCATTCCTGTTAGAATCTGCTTAAAAGCTGCTTAAAAAAGATATTTACATTTTATGTAATGGCGTTGTCCAAACACTGTGCATCTAGCTACAGAAAACCCATTTTCTGAGTTCGAAACTAATATAATAACTATGTTTAACGACTATTCATTTACTAACTAGGCAAATTTGAAGTTGTACAAACAAAATTCCACTAAAATACGACGACGGGTCCGTGGTGTTCTTGAGTACACGTGATTAAAATTATGATGTTTTGGTGATATAACATATATTGTTCTGTGATTAGTTGACAGAAGCAGACCAAGCAGCCATCATGCTGATCTAAATTTTTGCGATACTGACCTAATGTATTTGGTTCTTTTTTTGTAGTTACAAATGCATGTTACGAAAATATACAGTTTAAAGAGCCGGCCGAAGTGGCCGAGCGGTTCTAGGCGCTACAGTCTGGAACCGCGCGACCGCTACGGTCGCAGGTTCGAATCCTGCCTCGGGCATGGATGTGTGTGATGTCCTTAGGTTAGTGAAGTTTAAGTAGTTCTAAGTCTAGGAGACTGATGACCTCAGAAGTTAAGTCCCATAGTGCTCAGAGCCATTTGAACCATTTGAACAGTTTAAATGATGCATTACACTAAAAAATCTCCCAAAAATGCGTACGTTTAAGCTTGCTTTATTGTGCAGAAGCGTCGACAGCGATGGATAAATATGCCATAGATCTTATCTTGGAGTTAACTGTTGGTTTTGTTTGGAAACTGGTAAGAAGACGAAATTTAGTGTATAAACGTTTTAGTGGGCTTTGGCTCCACAGGTCTGACTGGCAAATTTTGCAGCTTTCCTATCTTGGTAGCTCCAGTGATATAACCCCAAAGATGCCTAAGATTGAAACAAATAAAAAGGTATGTTAGCTGGTGAATCGCGTCAGTTATATTTTTCTAGTTTAGAAATTGATGAATTGTTCCTTCCCCCCTAAAATGGTACTTGATAAGGTGAAGCATTACCGATAAAAAATGGTTCAAATGGCTCTGAGCACTATGGGACTCAACTGCTGTGGTCATAAGTCCCCTAGAACTTAGAACTACTTAAACCTAACTAACCTAAAGGCATCACACACATCCATGCCCGAGGCAGGATTCGAACCTGCGACCGTAGCGGTCGTGCGGTTCCAGACTGCAGCGCCTTTAACCGCTCGGCCACTCCGGCCGGCCATTACCTATAAACTTCTAGAAACTTCATGAATATTCAGTTACTGAACCACCAGTGCAAGATAAACTTTAATATGCCCTTGACAGAAGGTAATAAGAAGCTATATTAGCTTGTCAATAACATTAATTATAGCGCCCTAGAGTATAACATGATGTATTATGTTTTTTCCTCCTAAAATGGTGCTTGGTGTGGAGAAAATATAACTGTTTTCTTAGTTGTACTTGCATGTTAGGGAAATACGCAGTTTAAGTGACACACCACATCAGGAATCCCTTCAGGATTACAGATTATGAGTGATGCTGTGTTTGGGAGACGTTGAAAAACATCCTGACACTTAATTTGAGGGTCTGCGAACGTGTTTTACACGTGACGTGTACGCTGACCTGTAAGTTACACCAGTAGCATCAATAAAGTGAGAAACATGTGTTGTATATTGTTGTGGAATAAAACTTCAGACAATTTACACTCATAAACAACATTATGACAATTTGAAGCTCTAGTATGTCTTGCATCAAGTGGGACACAAGTATCGAACTATGTACTCGCCAAGTGTATGTTAACATTTTAGTTACACCACTAGTACGTGTTTTATACTGTTGTGGAAGAATAATGTAGACAGTGTAGACGTAGAAATAACATTTGGGAACTTTATTTCAGAGTCCATTGTGCCTTTGACCAAAGTGGGAGCAAAAATGCGCGAAGTGGGGTACAGAGAACACGACTGCCAGCTCTGTTTTACTCATTGGCGGTTTCGTTTTTAATGGCTGTTAAAATAGTGGGCTCTGATCGGGAGAGCAAAATTGTGTGTGTGTGTGTGTGTGTGTGTGTGTGTGTGTGTGTGTTTGCGTGCGCGCGACAGTCCCTCTCCGCTCGCCACCTAATCTGCCCCTACATGTAAGCAACCAACGCATGTGGCGTCTGGCGTCACAAGGACGGTACTAAGCACGATGGGGCATTAACCCTGGAACCACATTGTGGGGTTGCGGCCAACCTGGCTTAGTGCTTATCTCTCTCTACGCAACCGCAGTTTCAGCACAAAAGGTTTTCGCTCTCTGTATCTTCACTGCTGTGAGAGCTGTTGCGTTGAGAAGTTACTTACCGTTCTGTAATGTTTTCAACGGTACAGTTTCTTACCAGTAATGTTTCTGCGATACTATAAATTATGGGGCAATGAAATGAGCGTATACCAGCAAAATATCTTGCAAGTGTTATACCTGAAGAATTAGCAGCTAGTGATACCGATTCATCTGGTACAGAGATCAGTGAACTGGTAAGTAGTGAAGAAGATAATGTTCTCGGTGATCAAAGAGATAATTATGATTCTGCCACAGAATCAGCAGATGAAGGCGAAGTAACATGTCAAAAATATTAATTATGGGAAAAATGGACATATTCGTATACTACACTCTTGCACTTAAAAACACAAGAACTGTAAGAACCTTGCTTCACATTTATCATGCCTTATAGGCCCAGCGAAAATCGCACAGAAGCGAAAGACGTATGGTCTATCTTAATTTCAGATGAAATTGTCACAGAAATAGTATGTCACACAAATGAAGAAACTCACAGACAGAAATCCCGATATAATTCAAAACAAACCTATATTGCGAACACTGATGAAACAGAACTGTACCGTTTGCTCTATGTGAACGGCGTTCTAAGGAAACTGAGATTTCTTTTAATAGACTGTGGTAAAAATACTTTGGGCCTACTTGTTTCAGAGCTACCTCGAGCAAAATTGGCTTGAATTTGTATATCTTTCATGGGATTCGACGACAAAGCCACAAGAACTCAAAGACAGAAGCTGAAACTTTCTCCTATTACGTAGAGATGTGGAGCAAGTTCACTAGAAAACGTAGTACTAAATTTGTTCCTTCGCGAACAAAAGTTTCAGAGGCTAATGGCCACTCAAACATTATACTGCAAATAAACCTGATAAACATGCTTTAAGGATTGTAACACTACGTGATGCTAAGATGTATTACACGCATTTAGCTACACTTTATAATGGGAAAGAAACGCGGGCATCGGATGTTACATTCCCAACACAATGTGTGATTCAATTGACCGAAAAATATCCACATAACTAATGGAAACGTAACTGTAGAAAATTGGGTCTGCTCTTGCGAGCTTGCTGATGAACTAGCTAAAAACAACTTAAATGTAGATTGTACAATGCACAGAAATGAGAAAGACATTCCGCCTCAATTTCTGTAAGTAAAATAGGAAATAGCACTTTCCCCCGAATTTACCTACGATGAAACCACTGCTATAGTGTCAGATGTTCCAAGAAAAAATTAAGGAGTGATTTTGATATTCCCCACGCGAAGTCGATACAAATACGAAAAACGAGAAATAATTTTATTCTACAACATTACGAAGGGAGGTGGTGTTACCTCCGATCTCTTCAGCCAAAGCTCAAGTGCTGGAAGGAAACCCCGTAGATGGCCTCTATGGGTAATTTATGAATGCTGGATACGGCGGGTATTAATTCTTTCATAATTCCGAAATTCCCTTCTTCATAAAAGTACAAGAAGTGTCGAACTGTCCTGAAATATTTAGATTTCAACTTCTTTAAACTCAACTGAAGGAAAAGGTCACACGCAATCGAATACCAACTGAACTTAGGGCCAACATTCGTGTTATTTTGACGATCGACGATGAACCTAAAGTAGTAAAACCGGAAACGTAACATGGACGCTGCGTTTACTACTCCAAAAACTGATAGAAAGAGAGAAACCAAATGTGTCATTTGCACTAGAAAGCATTTGTACAGAACACCGACTGTGAGTATGTTTTGACTGTCAAGAAGATAAAGCGTAAATTCATCCAAAAGTTCATTTAGAAAGCCATAGATAGCTAAACAAATAAATAAATATTATGTTCCCATAGACAGTTAAAACGATTTCTTTAGAGCAATAGGTGTTAAAAGTCATGCTTTAACTGTTATGCTAGATAAACCCTGACCTAGTGCTTTACTTTGGCTACGAATAATACCTTTAGTTTTTCCTTTATACTAATCACACCCTTTCAGCTATGAAATAAGATAATAAATGCTGAACTGTATAAGTGAAATGTTTTTAAAAATTAATGTAAAGAGTAAATACCGATCTTTCATTTTTAGGGTCGTAGGCAAGCCCACAGTGGATAATGTGTTCAGAAACATTAAGGGCGAGATTCCAGGGTTAAGATATACTTACTTCGGGCCAGAAATTTTGTGCCTCTGTGATACCCGCTCGAAGGAAAATACAGATTGCAAATCTGCCTGTATCTTCACCTCCTCTAAGTATTACAAATCTCTTAAAATCCTACAAAGTCTTGCACTCCGTCTCGTCCTCCAATCCACCTACCTTTTCTAACTCGCATCCTACTCGTTCCCATTCACTTTCACATGCCTTCTTCTCTACCAGGAACACCTTCCAGCCGAAAACATCGATCGGAAGAACAAGTCCCAATTCACTCAATATCCTGCGCACTGATCACCATTCCTGCCACACCACTGCGCCAGATACTCCATATCCCATTTTCCATGCACCTCCATAGCATATCCAACCTCTCCTGCTAGAACATCAATCGTCAATCAACTGCCACTACCTAACGATGAAATCCGTCTCGTCATGCAGTCTTCTTTCCTGTCATGTGGAACAATGCGCTGCATCACCACTTCCTTTCGTTTCCTACATTCGCAATCTTTCCTCCATATAGCTGTTAGCTGCTTTCTACAGTTCAACAGCGCCCCATTAGAATGATGACCGTGTGGGTTCCAGGAAATTCTATCTAATTTACGATCTTGACCCCTTAACCCTGATAAGGTAACAACTTAAGTAATTGGACACTTACGAAATTGTACTGTCTCTCTCTGGGCCCTCTCTGTCGCTCCCTCACCCTCTCCCCACTCCCTCCCCTCTGGCCTAGTGTTCTGGAGGGTCCAAGAGTTCAATAGCGTTTGAGTACCGGCGCCTTTCGGCCAGTAGGCCCGTCATCCTGGGGACTCCGCGTGGAGTAGCATTTCGTACTATCAGATGCCTGTGCAGCACCAGCGGCTGTCGTCCTCCAGTAGCATCAGCAGCAATATATTAGTATTTACCAAATACTGATACAGACAAAACATATTGCTGCTATTCTAATAGTTTATTTCAGCTCATTTTCTTCTTGTGTTCAACCGAGGAGACGTCTGTAGGAAACATCGAGCAGAGAAATGTGGTCACAGCTCTCTATGTCAAGACTGGAACGCCATGATAGTGGCAGAGCGTAAGACTGCAGGCAGGCAGTGTATCGTTCCGCATATAATGGACATGCAACACAATACCAAGAAGCTGCATTACGTGACCGACACACCGTGCTACGTTTGTTGGAACTGCAGACCCTTCGTACAGAGGTATAGTGTTTCCCACCATTCAATAAGCATAAACAATTTCAATAAGTTTTCATCTATTTTTAATAATTATTATGATGTCCATAGAACGTTATATATATACGTATACTCCTAGGATTTTGTTGTTATTATTAACAATACTAGCCGTGGTGTTCAGAGCCAGTGAGAAAAAAAGGTTTTTTCTTAAATATCGAAGCACAGCGCTCTCTCGCTGTATTTGAGACTTGACAATGACGGCAACGGAAGACAACAGATGCAAGTATTTGAAAGTGTGTGCGCACCATTCCCAAATCGCAGTGCTAAACGTTATTTCTCCCCAAGCACGCCGTAATGGTGATGATATGCATATGAGTTCTAATTGCATTGCAGAGTAGGATGCGATTGAATCAATTTTCTGCTGCTGCTGCGGTATTCTGGAAACAGCGATGATAATATTTTCTGCAGTTATATAAATAAAGTCTTAACTAAATGTTCACATTTCAAAGCAGGGTGTGACAGCGTGGTTGTAAACCAGTAACAGAGATAGTCACATCCCCTAGTGATAAATGCCTGGCCTAAATTTAATGTTCAGTCTTAGGGCTGGGTGGTGTTGTCGTTCACACCTGGTTGGAATATAAAACCGGTTACCTATAGATCGTTGTATTTATAGTGTGCTTTTGTGGTATGAGCCACCCCCACAGATGACTGGCGCCCACATCCAACTGGAAGATAGCGAGATACAGATGGTTAGCTGCCCCCCCCCCCCCCCGCCCATCTTTTTGGAGATTAATTTCAATTGCATACCTCCATCACTGAAATAATCACAAAGACAACATCGAAGTGGACATTGTTTTAGTGCCTTATCATTTAATTTTATTATTTTATTTATTGAAATTTCCCTCCATAGAAAGGTTTGTCTCCTACATAACAAGTAACCGGAAATCATTACATCTTTACATAAGATCTTAATTTATCTCCTCAGTATGTCCCTCCAGATGTTTCGATCTTCTTCTTCCTCTACGCGAAGTTTTCTCGTTGTTAAACGTACATTTTGGAAGCAGGTGGTCATAGGGCGCCCTCTTCTCTTCTTTTCCTCTACTTCCCATTCCAGGATCATTTTCGGAATTCTGGCTTCCTCCGTTCCTCTTACATGCCCGTACCATTGTAACTTCCTTCTATCCATCACGTCATGTATTCTTTCTCTTACTTCCATTGTCTTTATTGTTTCGTCGTTCCATACTTTCTCTTTTCTACAAATTCTTGCTGATCTTCTCCAAAAGTCCATTTTTACTGCTTGCGGCTTTTTTTAGGTGCTTCAGATTTGTAGTCCAAGTCTCCAGTCCATACATAACTACTGTCTAGTATCGATTTATATATGACTTTTTTGGTACGGTTTACTACATTTCTGCTGCATATGATTGAGTTGAGCATCTCAATGACCTTCCTCCCACTGCTAATCGTTTTATTAATTTTCCCTGCAACTCTAAAATGTATCTCAAATAACAGAAGGTATTGACCTTCTTACTTTTCTCTCCCTCTATGTATAAGTCATCTGGTCATTGGTGGATATTCTGTTTCCTGCTAATTAATCTTCAATACCTAGTTTCTGTATTCCATTGCCAATTGGTTTTACATATAATGTATATCCTCCTCGTCTTGTGCTATACCTACTTGATCATCAGCAAGTAGTAGGTGATATAAATAAATTCCATTTTTAATTTCTAACCCCATTCCATTGCATTAAGACTGATATCTACATATATTTTAAGTAATGTTAGTGACATGGGGCAGACTTTTAACAGACCCTTATTTGTTCTAAATTTCTATGAAAGTGTACTAGCAATTTTCACGTGACATATGTTTTCTTTATGCATTTCTTATATTATTGTAACTGAAGGACCCTTTAAGTTTGCAAATGTAATGCTCTCCAAAGTAGTTTTCTCGGGACAGTATCATATGCTTTTTCTAAATATACAAAATTTAATCCTATGTTTTTTGATTTTTCCCTACGTTTCTCTAAGACCTGTCGTAATGTGAAAATATGGTCTACGCATGATCTACCAGCTATGAAGCCACACTGTTCTTCCGGAGTTTTAACTTTTTTTCAGCTTATTTTTAGTTATTTTCCCAAAAATTTTCGTTAATGTGTTTATAACACAAATTCCTCTGTAGTTCGAGCATCTTTTGCAATCTCCTTTCTTAAATAAAGTATTAACATAGCCCAGCTTCATTTTCTTGGGTACTGAACCTCCATGTAACATATTACTGAATAACAGTGTTACCTGGTCTAGGTGATTTACCATTCTTCCCTGTTCTTAATATCTTACTCACCTCGCTTTCTAAGACTTCGATCTCCTCCCCTTTTCGCTCCTTTTCTTCCACTGTTCCTTCCTCCAGATACTTTCTCTATGCCCATTTAATAATTTGCGGAAATATTCTTCCCATTCTTTTGGTGTTATCAGTTGAAGATTTGGTTTTGACTTTTGTCTCTTGTCGAAGTTCTTTTAATACTGACCACGCTTGTTTCGCTCTCCCAGATCCTAGTTTGCCATTCACACGGGCACACGTCCTATCCCGTGCTTCGTCCTTTGCTATCCTTATTTTTTATGACTTCATCCTCCTTTTCTTTGTAAATTGTTCTTGTTACTTCCGATTTAACATTCAGCCACCGGTCGAATGCATTCCACCTTTCTTTAACGGCCACTTCTATTTCCTTCGATTACCATTCTACTGTAAGGCTGTAGTTGTTTCCCCTAATGCCCAGCACCTCTGTTGATACATTGGATTTTATGTTATCATACATTTCCACTGTACTTCCTTCAAATGATTCTTCCAATGTCTTTTTTTCCATTCTGGCAACAAAGAATGTTCGTATACTTTCATCTTGTAAGTTTTCAATATTGCATTATAGAGCTTGAGCTTTCTCTGCACAATTCATTTTAATGTTCTTATAGTCACTCTTTGCATTCTTCGATGGCCAAAAACTCTTCATTTTTACTAAATAATGGTCTGATCCACACTGGGCTCCTGTATAAGATCTAACATCTGCTGCTTTGAAACTACTTGTCTGTCTAATGTTAATATAATCCATTATAGAACGAAGTTCTCTGGTATTCTGTTGCCAAGTTTATTTATGAATATGCTTGTGTTTAAAAAATGAGTTGGTAATTTTCAGATCAAACTGTTCACAAATTTCTATCAGTCGTTCTCCATTGTCAATACATTCTGTCTCTCCATATTTTCCCACTAGCGGACATGATTCTGTAATTCCTACTCTTCCGTTCGTATCACTCATTATAACCAATTCCTACATCTTTCAGATTTTTTCTATAGTTTCTCTAAGGATTGGCCAGAAAGTATCTTTCTCTTGGTCTCTTGCATTATTCGTGGGTGCATATACACCAATAACTACATCTTCTCTGGCAAGTAAAGTCATTTCGACGATAATAATACGTTCATTAATAAATTTACAATTTGAGATTCTCTTTTTCCTTGCTTTCTTTATCATAATGGAGACTCTTGCTTTGGCCCTTACCACTTTGGACATCCCACTCCAAATATGTACATAATCACCAAGTTGTTCTTCTCCTTTGTCTTTCCTCTTGGTCTCACAGAGTATGACAACATCCATTTTGAAACTGTCAGCTTCTGTTGGTAATATATTCAGTTTTGTGGAGAGACCTTGCATATTCCAGCATCCAAATGTCATATTCCTTTTCTCTTTGCCAGTTTGTCGTCCAAGATTACAGTTTTCCCGATGCATATTATTAGGTTCTATACCATTTTAATTTTTTCACGTGAGTGAGGGCCAGCCCCATTGCACAACCCCCAAGCTGGGGGACAAAGTAATTTGTTCTCAAGGTTTTCTTCCTTCAACCTTTGATAAGCCAATATCACGCTACAAGGCAGCAGGTTTTTTATTTCCCACCGTATCTAGTGAGAATTCCCCCAGTCGCCACTGTCGAAACCACAATACATTGCAGTGTAAGGAAGTTGGTGGACTTTCACTATTGCCAGCTTGAAAATCGGAGACCTACGTTCAACTGAAATTGCCTGATAGGTTCAACTCAAATTACATGACATCAACATGTGTTTCTTCTTGGATTGAAAATTCAGTGATTTACCACCTATAACGAGATTATACAGTGAAGCGCCAAAGACACTGGTGTACGCATGCGTATTCAAATACAGAGATATGTAAACAGCCAGAATACGGCGGTGCGGTCGACAACGCCAGTGTAAGACGATAAGGGCCTGGCGCAATTGTTAGATAGGTTACCGTTGCTACAATGGCAGGTTATCAAGATTTAAGTGAGTTTCAACGTGGTCTTATAGTGGGCGCCCGAGCGACGGGACACAGCTTCTCCGAGGTAGCGATGAAGTAGGGATTTTCCCGTACGACCACTTCACGAGTGTACCGTGAATATGAGGAATCCGGTAAAACATAAAAAACCTCCAACATCGCTGTGGCCGGAAAAAGATCCTGCAAGAACAGGACCAACATAGACTGAAGAGAATCGTTCAAAGTGACAGAAGTACAACTCTTCCACAAATTGCTACAGATTTCAAGGCTGTACCATCAACAAGTGCCAGCGTGCGAATCATTCAACGAAACATCATCGATATGGGCTTTCCGAGCTGAAGTCTCATTCGTGTATCCTTGACTGTACGACACAAAAGTTTACGCACGCCTGGACCCGTCAACACCGAAATTGGACTGTTGATGACTGGAAACATGTCGCCTGGTCGGACGAGTCTCGTTTCAAATAGTATCAAGCGGATGGACGTGTACCGGTATGGAGACAACTTCATGAAACCATGATCCCTGCATGTCAGCAGGGGACTGATCAAGCTTGTGGAGGCTCCGTAATTGTGTGGGGCGGGTGCAGTTGGCGTGATATGGGATCCCTGGTACGTCTAGATACGACTCTGGCAGGTGCCACGTACCTCATTCTGTCTGATCATCTCCACCCACTCATGCCCATTGTGCATTCCGACGGACTTGGGCATTTCCAGCAGGACATTGCGACACCCCACACATCCAGAATTGCTACAGAGTGGCTCCAGGAACATTCTTCTGAGTTTAAACACTTCCGCTTGCCCTCAAACGTCCCAGACATGAACATTATTGAGTATATTTGAGATGCCTTGCAACGTGGTCTTCAGAAGAGATCTCGACCCCCTCGTACTCTTACTGATTTATGGACAGCCTGTAGGGTTCATGTTGTCAGTTCCCTCCAGCACTACTTCAGACATTGGTCGAGTCCATGCCACGTCGTGCTGTGGCACTCTGCGTGCTCGCGGGGGCCCTAAATGGTATTAGGCAAGTTTACCAGTTTCTTTGACTTTTAGGTGTAGATAGTGCAACATACTCTCAAAACCATGCGTAGTACATTTATGCTGTTTTGTAAAAGCGTAACAAAATCTCACCTAAAGTAAAAATGTACTTTATCGAAACATTCGATAAAATGCGGTAGCTCAAATATATCTCTCTATATATGCAACACTGATGACTGTTTTGTTAATCCTTCTTGCTGGCACTCCCACAGTTAGCCCTTAACAAAAAATTGTCTTTGGTTGAATAATCCCAGGAATCACTTACTAAATAAAAAATTCGAAATCAATTACTCACTTCGTGGAAGAAGTCGGGGTAGAGAGCAATCGCTTGGCTTCTGTCAAATCGGCTGAGGTGGTAGGTCTTACAGTTGAAGAGCTACTCATTCTAACGTTCGCGCCAGATCGTTTCATAATGTCTTTCACAATAACGACCTGGAGCCTATCGTAAATATAACGAATTCTTGTTACATTGTCGTATCAAATGTTTTATTAGTAGAAAAGCAGCTTATACAAAATGAAATAAAATATGACAAGAGGTGATCCGCATGGTGCTGAAGAGATTTCATGACCTATATCATTAAGTGCGATATCTTAGCTACAATTCTGATTCCATGCTATCCTAGTCTACATGATAGTTATTTTAAGGCTTTAAGAGTGTAATGTAGCTGATGTAGACGTAGCGTCGACGATCGGTAGGCCATCCCGCAGGCTGTGAGTGCTGCAGCAAAAATATAAGGCTGGTGACAAATTCGGGAGGACTTTGATTAGAATTGCGGCATGAAAACAAATATAATGCTTTTTCATGCTTTTGACGTATGCCAACAATGTCATTTCTTACACCAGGCATTAAAAAATTCTCTTGCAATTTCTTTCATATTCTCGCTCACTGCGTCATTAGGATTCGGACTCAAGTTGAACCACAAAAAGGTAGATAAATAATTCATTGCGAGGAGAATATTTTCATGATAAACATTTTTGATGTTACAATTAATCAGAAATTCTGACAGGAGCACTGAGTTTGTTTTCAGTATGAGGGACTTCCTACGAACAGATAATGTTTGCAAATGACGTGAGGAAAATTTAGAATTTGATCAAACAGTGGCAGATGCAACCGACGTGAGATTCTTAATATTTTAATACATTGACTGAAAAAATATCGCAACACCATGAAGGAGTTGTGCAACATAACGAAAATTTGGTGGGTGTGTTTCTCATTCTGAAAGATGATGTCTTTTAGCATTTCACGCCAGTCGTACAAGAGTGACCCTGGTAGCGACACTATGAGGACGTAAATCAAATTTGCTTTAAATACACGCTGTAACGGATATGAATGTTAGTTACTTTTGACTTTGGACGTCGTGAGTTGATGTTAGTGAAGAATGTCTTTAAGATGGCAAAGACACCATTAACATCACCTCACTGAGTTTGAACGAGGTCGTGTGATAGAGCTACGAGAAGCTGGATGTTCCTTCTGCGATACTGGAGCATGACTTGGCAGGAGTGTAGCCACTGTACAAGATTACTGGCAGCGGTGGGCACTATAATGTACGGTCGCAAGAAGACCGGGCTCCGGACGGCCACGTGGCACTACCGAGAGGCAAGAGCATTGTGTTCAGCGACTGGCTCTCGTTCATCGTACTGCATCTGCTGCAACAATTTGAGGCGCATTTGCCAGCACAGTGACACAACGAACTGTTACAAATCTGTTAATTCAACGACAGCTCTGAGCCAAACGCCCTGTAGCGTGCATTCCACTGACCCAAATCCGCAACCATTTGCGACTTCAGTGGTGTCAAGCGAGAGCTCATAGGAGGGCAGGTGGAGGTTTGTTATGTTTTCTGATGAAATCTGGTTCAGCTTCGGTGCGAGTGATGGCCGTGTGTAAGCCAGCTGAGGACCTGCAACCAAACTGTCTGCGTGCAAGATACACTGAACCTACATCTGGGGTTATGGTCCAGGATGCAATTTCATATGACAGAAGGACCACCCTCTTGGCTATCACATGGACCCTAACTTAAGATCTGTACGACAGTCTGGTGATTCACCCTGTTGTACTGCCATTCATGAAAAGAATTCCTGTGTATGTTTTCCAGCAGGATAACGCTCAACCACATGCCGCTTTTGTAACCCAGCGATCTCTAAAGAATGTTAACATGCTGCCTTGGCCTCCTGATCGCCACATCTGTCCCGAACCAAGCACATCATCGGATGACAACTCCAGCGTCATCCACAACCACCATTAACCGTCCCTATATTGTCCGACCAAGTGCACCAAGCGTGGAACTCTATCCCACAAACTAACATCCAGTATCTGTGCAATACAATTCATGCACATTTGCATGCTTGAATTCAACATTCTGATGGTTACATCAATCATTAACCTAACAGAATTTCGTATTTGCAATGCCTTATCTCATGCTTACATTAATCTGTGATTTTGCGGTGTTAATCTCTTAAATATGTCACCCATAGAAATATATTCCCGAAAGTTCATTACTCTACATTTATTATTTTTTGGTGTTGCGATTTTTGTTTCTGTCAGTCGTAAGGTAGTGTGGTCTCCTGACTTCATTTCTTACATATTCCGTCCTCACAATCGTATTCTACACATCAAGACGCTTTATTCGAACTCAAACTCGATAAGGTAGAGTCAATTTTGTATGAATTCATGTAAGCGATATGCAAATCTAATAAGTAAATCGTAAGTGCGCACTGAGGTTGAAAAAGTCGAGGCTGGTGTACACATGATGGCCACAGGAATATTCGTTCTAAAGAGGAAACCATCCCGCTGGGAAGACCGTCCCTTCTGAGGGTGCGGTCAACAACATACCTACTTCGGCCAAAGCGACCGCCCAGAGAGAAGACAGCTTTTGCCAGAGCGAAGGTATAACGACCCCTGTGTTCGACTTTAAAGCAAATTCCGCTACATTGTGTTGGAGCGCCCAGAAGGCGCATTTATTCACGGACCGACTGCATAGTTACAGAGTTCTCACAGGAGGTCAGTATACGCCTAACGGAGATGCTACAGATTTCCGCATTGGTCGACTCAAACGAAACGTCATTCTCCCGTTTAAAAGAGCAACGCTGATTGGCGGAATATTTCTGACGCAAACAGCCAGAGGAGTGAGGGAAGACAGCGAATGATATACCCTTGCAACTTTTCCAGAAAAAGGAGCCGTTCCGTTGACGCTCTTGGAGTGGGAACACGTAACGAGAGCGAGTGCGCTCGTACGTGTACGCAAAGGGCGAGGAACAAAGTCTCTCCTCAGTTCTTTACTGGGAGAGCACCTCTGTCGTTAGCGAATCGGAGTGACACTCTAGTCTATATTAAGTCGCTCGCGATTAAGCGTTGTTGACTGTGTTGGCCACCACACTTATTGTGCGGTGTGGACATGGACAAAGTACTAGTTAAACGCCTGCGAGCGAGTATTGAGTGGCATTGCGGTGGACTGGTTATCTGACCAGTGTACCACGCCAATAGTTAGACTAGGGGCGGATAGGAGTCCTTGACTTCATCAAGGCGTAGGGACAGTTTGATTGGTGAAGGTCAATCCAGATAGAAAGAGATAGTTGTGTTATTTGTCAGCAGCGAGCGACGCAGGCAGCAGTCGTCGCAGCTGACGCTATTGTGCGCTACAGTGTATGCGAGCCCCATCTGTCCTCCCTAACAGGACGCTCCACTACATTTCTCACGCGACGACCTTGACCGTACCTAGGAAAGTTATTCAAATTGTGTAGGCCCGGCTCTCAGCCATTCTGCCGAGTAAATAACTTTCTTAAAGAAAAGGGAGAAAAGAACCTTTCCATACTTTGTAAAATAATAGCATTCCTATCCATAAGAGGCAATCTACTGTTCCGAAAAGAACCCGAAAATTTATTATAATTTTATAAGAAAAAGTTTCACTTGATTTCTCAGAATTTTTTGTAATAAATAATATTTCTCGTTCTTTTAATGTTTTTCTTACACTAAGTAGCAATACTCCCGTACCCAAGTATCCCACTAGTTGCGTAAGAATATATAGAATATTTTTGTGTCTTTTCCTTACACGCTACGGTCGCAGGTTCGAATCCTGCCTCGGGCATGGATGTTTGTGATGTCCTTAGGTTAGTTAGGTTTAACTAGTTCTAAGTTCTAGGGGACTAATGACCTCAGCAGTTGAGTCCCATAGTGCTCAGAGCCATTTGAACCATTTTTTTTTCCTTACAGCGGACAACTCCAGAAGATATTTGTTGCTGAATGTTTTTCCAATCAGATCTTGTTGGTACATTAGGAGCGTCTGTCTGACTTCTGCTGTAGTGTGAGGTGGAAATTGTTTCTTGCAGGAGCCAAAGGGTACTTGATGGATCAGTCTATTGCGCAACTTGATAAAAGAAAATCCACACACTCACACAGTGTATAATTACGAGAAGTAATTCATCAAAGGTAAACTAGACTTCGACTTCATTTCATTTGCAAAGTAGAAATACGAATAATTTAGAATTATATCTAACCAATAAACCTCTGATTCTTAATGAGTCCAACTCTCATGTATAAAACATTAGGAAACGTCTCATTATAGATGGTTGGTTGGTTTGGGGAAGGAGACCAGACAGCGTGGTCATCGGTCTCATCGGATTAGGGAAGGGTGGGGAAGGAAGCCGGCCGTGCCCTTTCAGAGGAACCATCCCGGCATTGGCCTGGAGTGATTTAGGGAAATCACGGAAAACCTAAATCAGGATGGCCGGACGCGGGATTGAACCGACGTCCTCCCGAATGCGAGTCCAGTGTCTAACCACTGCGCCACCTCGCTCGGTCTCATTATAGATGGCTCAATGTATTAATTATTTGGCGTTATGCATGGAAATGATAAAAAGTTATAAAAGTTTTGAAATTAAGTGTAAAATTTGTTGGAAGTCTCTAAGTGCTCTTATTATCAAGTACTGGATGATTCTACTCCGGGAATTTCTGCGCGCCGTGAGTTATTGTGACCCTTACGTGACAGAAGTCATGAGATAGCGATATGCACATATACAAATGACGGGAGCATCGCGCATATAAGGTATGAAAGGGCAGTGCATTGGTGGAGCTGTCGTTGTCCTCAGGTTTCAGACGTGACTACAGACGCACGACGGGAATCAACAGACTTTCAACGCGGAATGGTAGTTGGAACTAGACGCAAGGGACAGTCCATTTCGGAAATTGTTAGAGAATTCATTATTCCAAGATCCACAGTGTCAAGACACTGCCGAGAATACCAAACATCAGGCATTACCCCTCAACACGGACAACGCAGTGGCCGACGGCCTACACTCAACGACCGAGAGAAGCGACGTTCGTGTAGAGTAGTCAGTGCTAACAGAGAAGCAACACAAGGTGAAATAACTGCTGAAATTAATGTAGGACGTACGACGAACGTGCCTCGTAAGACAGTGCAGTGAACGATGGCGTTAATGGGTTATAGCAGCAGCGGAACGACGCGAATGCCTTTGGTAACAAGAGGACGACGCCTGCACCGCCTCTCATGCGCTCGGGACCGTATAGGTTGAAGACTGGAAAACCGTGGCCTGATCAGATGAGTCTCGATTTCAGTTGGTAAAAATTGATGATAGGGTTCGAGTGTGGCGCAGACCCTACGAAGCCATGGACACAGTTCGTCAACAAGACACTGTGCAAGCTGGTGGCGGCTCCACAATGATGAGGGCTGGGCTTACGTGGAATCGACTGGATCCTGTGGTCCAACTGAACCGAGTATTGGCTGGAAATGGTTATGTTCGGCTATTTGGAGATCATTTGCAGTCATTCATGTTCCCAAATAAAAACGCGCCATGTCACGGGTCCTTAACTGTTTGCGCTTGAACTGAAGAACATTCTGAAAAATGCGAGAGAATGATCCGGTCACCCATATCGCCCGACATGAATCTCAATGAACAGTTATGGAACAGAATCGAGGGGTCAGTTCGTGCGCAGAATCCTGCACCGACAACAAATTCGCAATTACGGACGGGTATAAGAGCAGCATGGCTCACTATTTCTGTAGGGGACTTCCAGCCACTGGTTGAGTCCATGCCACGTCGAGTTGTTGCACTTCGCCGGACAAAAGTTGATCCGGCACGATATTAGGAGGTATCCCATGACTTTTGTCACCTCAGTGTATACACTACGTCTAACTGTAATATGTTTCTTACTGCGTTAAAGGTTTAACATAAGATTATACATCTTAATGACCAGGTTATGGCAGCGTTAAAAAAATTTAATACGTGTAATTATTATATGAAATATTAAAAATCTATTTTTTTCTTCCGAGCAAGCCGTTATATATGCAACTTGCAACTGGTATTGGGTGACTGCGGCCGTATAAGGAATTTGGTAATACACATGGTGGTAAGAATGAAATTTTCACTCTGCTGCGGAGTGTGCGCTGATATGAAACTTCCTGGCAGATTAAAACTGTGTGCCGGACCGAGACTCAAACTCGGGACCTTTGCCTTTCGCGGGCAAGTGCTGTACCGACGAGACGAGACGAGATGCTGGAGGAATTAAAGCTGTGAGGAAGGGGCGAGAGTCGTGCTTGTGAAGCTCAGAAAGGCAAAGGTCCCGAGTTCGAGTCTCGGTCCGGCACACAGTTTTAATCTACCAGGAAGTTTCAGATGGTGGCAATGTGAAATCGGTACAACATAGTTCTTTCCATAGAAACGACACTGAGGACCAAGAGTCCTATATAATTAATATCTCGTACACTGGAAAGTAGGTGTGATGTGTGCTGTTGAACACTGTTTCATTAGAATAACTTCTCCAAAATCTTTATCCTCTACTTTAAAACAGTCTTTCTACTATATTACTGTGCCGTAGAATACATGTATGTATTCGATACAATGTCTTTATGAAATCAAATTTAAAACAGAAAAGTTACATCGCAGATAACCTGCAGTAACATTTTTATCTAATGAAAGTGCTAGTTCTTCGACAGAGATTAATTGCCTCGACCGATGAGTCACAGATTCTAGGGAATATACACATGTTACTCAATAAGAAGCAGACAAGAGAGACCTTTGAATGCACGACAGCTTACCATCGAACAAGTAAGCATGTAGCATGTTTTGAGCTTCTGGGCCACGGAAATAATTCTTAAGTTAAGACTGTCTCTTACTGTTGTCGTACAACAATGCTTTAGTATATACTGTTTCATTGCTGATTACCGTCGGTACCTGAGTAGGCACGACATGTAAAAATACATGTGAACGTCTCGTTCGCTTCCAGGTTCTTCCACACGGAGCAGTGTAACCATTCTATGGAACCATCGTGGCATTATCCTGATGTGAAACAGAGGAAATGTTAGACACACATGGCCATAAGGGGTCTTGAAATTTCATAATCTTCAAACTGTTATCGCATAAAAAAAGCTGTAAAGGTATACGAACTGCTGGCACGCCGTGAGGTGTATCTGGTAGTCACAATCTTCTTCTTCTTTTTCTTGGGCCTTTTGACCCGCATCTAAGCAGGCTTGGCATGGCTATTAACGAATATGGCACGTTAATTTAAGGGGTGACCGGATGCCCTTCCTAAAGAGACTACGCTACCTCCCGCGACGGAATATGGTGGTGGTGGTGGTTAGTGTTTAACGTCCCGTCGACAACGAGGTCATTAGAGACGGAGCGCAAGCTCGGGTTAGGGAAGGATTGGGAAGGATATCGGCCGTGCCCTTTCAAAGGAACCATCCCGGCATTTGCCTGAAACGATTTAGGGAAATCACGGAAAACCTAAATCAGGATGGCCGGAGACGGGATTGAACCGTCGTCCTCCCGAATGCGAGTCCAGTGTGCTAACCACTGCGCCACCTCGCTCGGTGCGACGGAATATGTGTACCTCATTGTCTACCTCTGATGTTATTCACGTGAAAATAAGCGAAGGCTTTCTAAATACATCCGAAACGTGTAACTGAAGCGGGACTTTGGGACCAGCCCGGTATTCACCTAGCGGATTATGGGAAACCGCTTAAAGCCTACATCCAGGCTAGTCGCCACAGCGACCCTAGTAGAGTATCTAACGAGCGGGTAAGATCCGGGTCCGACGCAGATCCCGGTTCCCGAAGCGGCGCCCTAATACGAGCGGTTGTTCGGGCGGGTAACTTGTAGACACAATGCACAGACAGTTTGTTGGACCGAAATTGGTCCTCTTGGGTTCGTTTACAATATTATGTACTATGCACAAATGTCGGTCTGGATCTGGGAACGAGAGCAAGGTGACAAATAAATATTTAAAGGCTTCAGCTATTATTATATGAAATATTAAAAATCTATTTTTTTCTGGCGAGCAAGCCGTTATATAGGCAACTAGCAACTCGTATTTGGTGACCGCGCCAGCATTAGGAATTTGGTAATACAGACGGTGACAACGTGAAATCGGAAAACATAGTTATATCCATAGAAACTTCACTGAGGACCAAGAGTCCTACATAATTATTATCTCGTACACTGGAAAGTAGGTGTGATGTGTGCTGTTGAACACTGTTTTATTAAAATAACAGTTTCGTCAAAATCTTTATCCTCTACTTTAAAACAGTCTTTCTACTACGTTATTGTGCCGTAGACCACACGTATGTTTTGGATACAATGTTTCCATGAAATCTAATTTAAAATGGAAAAGTTACATAGTGTTCGAAAAACCAAATGTTGTAAAAGAACTGAATATCGTTACTCAAACGTCATCAGATTTTGCTCTTTAGATACGGGAAAAGACGGCCTACACACAATGCATTTCTTACCTGATATACCAGGTGGTTATAATTAAACTTTCCCTATTTAACACATTATAAGACGCAAACTAATTACCTTACGAGTTCAAAATCTGTAGCGTTAATGTCAAGGACATGGGGAAGAGAAATAATGAAGAACCAATACAATTTAAACACTTCTAATGTGCTGATACCGTACATCGTACCATTACCTACCGGTATCATTACTGCTATAAAAGCGGCTCAACATGGCGCCCATCAGTGTTCAACAGAGTCTGAAAGCGCAGGATTGCATTCTGCACAGCAGAACGAAGCATATCCGTAAGTATGCTGGCAGTTTCTCTTGATATACTGCACTTCAGATAAGTGTTCCCCTGGTCAACCCTACCCTTCAGGTAGCCCCACAACCAGAAATCTCAGAGAGTGAGACCAAGTTATCGTGGGGGCCAAGCATATGGAAACATTCGGCTGATAAATCGATCGTTTCCAAATGTGTTTCGTAGAAGCAGGTGAACTTCACGAGAGATGTGCGGTGGGGCACCATCTTGCATGAAAACTGCTGAGTTTATTGCATCTCTCTCCTGCAGGGTGGGTATGACATGCCGGCGAAGCATATCGCAGTAATGCTGGCCAGTCACACAGCATGTCTTTGATCCTTAAGTGCCAACCTGTTCAAGAAATAATGGGTCAATGATGAACGTAGTTGTGAAGTCACACCATACAGTGACACTTTCACCATGCAGAGAAACGTCATGCAGAGTGACTGGAGGTTATGATACCCACATTCGGGAGTTCTGTGTGTTCACCACACCCATCAGAGAAGAATGAGTTTCGACTGTCCATAGGATGGTCCAGGCTCAGCCCTCGTCAACTTTAGTCCTTGCGGGAGAGTGGAGAGTAAAGTCAAGGTGTCGTTGTGCGTCCTGTGGTGCAATGTGCTGTGCGAAAGGGATCTTGTACGGATACCATTTGAGAATGGTTCGAAGCACCTCCCGTACAGTGGACTACGGGGTGTTCAACTGTCGTGACACAGCACGCGCACTGCCTGACGATCGGGAACTGCGCGCAGGGTTTCTGCAATAGCAAAAATGGTTCAATGGCTCTGAGCACTATGGGACTTAACATCTATGGTCATCAGTCCCCTTGCCATAGCAACAGCGATTTCATCAACCACCTGTGGTGCAACCGGTCGTCGGCCTCTTACCAAAGCGACGCCCAGTTCTCCAGTTGATTCGAACTTCGTCATCACGCTCCGCACGGCAGGTGGAGAAAGAGGACCCTTCCTAAATCCTTTAAGCCGGCGATATTCTCGAAGTGCAGCTGCAGTACTACTGTTGTTTTGATAACACAGCTTCAACAATAATTCCCTGCACCTTTTGTCCATGCTCATGTTGACACGACAACAGGTGCACTGCGACTGATCAAGTGTGAGAGACTATGAATCACGGTGACTGATCACGGCACTTGGTGACCGTAGTTGGAACTGGACGGTGGCGCAGTGACGCGTGGAAATCATGCATCCCATATTCTGGACATTAATGCTACCATGTTTGGCACTCTACAGTAATTAGTTAACGTGTTATAACGTGTTAAATTGGGAAGTTTGATTATAACCACCAGATATGTCGCACTCACGGCGAATCGGATAGATTTCTGTCAATAGCTATTTTATTCAAAATCGATGTTCTATCTTATGTGCAATTAACATTAAGAACATGGTAAGTTACGTTCCAGTACCATTGCTTAAAACATTTATTAAGTATTACGACAGCTGTTTCGGAAGATTTCCATTTCCAGGTACCCACGTATACAAAGTTTGAGAATTACGCGGGGATATAGTTCTGTAGGATTTTTAGGAAATTTCTGTCATAATTTTCATTATCACGAATTACACAAACAACTATGTTGCAATTACTTCTTATATTTCTAAATTATGTAAGTCAGAGGGAGGCTTACGTTTATGTTGTCCTGACGTACATATAACATTTGGTGTAACAGTATCCGATGACTGTTCTCGTAATATTTCACGTCGATTTTGTGTTGTTTCATACAGTGTGGCGTAATATTTTGGTATAATACTGTAAATATTTCCTGTAAATTGACAGTTCACATCATAGATGTTTTATGTTTACATTGTAACACTATTTACATTTAAGTAAGAAAAGATTTTGGACAGAGATGAGAAGGTCTTTAGGCATCCCTGGCATGTGTATCCACTCTTTCGCTCTCAACCTTTATCGATTCAGTCAATAAAGTCATCCAAACAATTTTTGTGTGTGAAATCGGTGTGTTCATTATGAAATTCCTTCCGCTTTTTTTGTGTGAAAATATATCTCAAGGTCTACCAAAATATTCAGTTCTAATCCTTTTGGTGTTTTAAGTAATATTGTTAGAGAGATTTCGAGTTTTTGTGCTGAGTTGTTTCCGTCTTTTAGATGTAGATAAAATCTTGACTGGTTGTTTTCACGGACTCTTAAGTGTTTAGAGACTCGTGGGCTCATATTACGTTCTGTCTGAGCGATGTAGAGATTATTGCAGTTATCGCATGTGATTTTGTAAATTCCTTGTTCTGAACTGTGGGAATTTCAGCAGGTGGCGAAGTATAGTTTCGCTCTTAAATTGTTGTCAGCGTGAAAAGCTAATTAAATTATGATTTTTTTGAGAAGTGCATTAATTTTGTTGGAAATGTTACCGAAATATACTGTGCGCAGAGTGTGTCCCGTTTTCTGTAACTACTCGTAGGTGGATGTCTTTGTGTAGTGCGCCTTGTTTTGGTTTTTTTCGTTTTTATATAGTTGGGTGACAATTTTAGGGTAAAAGTTGTTTTCGTAAGCTATATATTGCATTATTTCAAGTTCTTTATCTACTGATTCTTTATTTAGTGGTAAATTTATTAATTTGTTGATCATGGAGTTGAAATGTGCAAATTTATGTGAAGTGGGATGACGTGATTCGATATGTATGATACAACCGGTGGTGGTAGGATTTCTGTATATTTCAAAGTTGTGTTCAGTGCTGTTTTTGCTAATAGGTCTAAATAATTTATTGAATTGCTCGTTTATAGAACCAACTGAGGCTAGAAAGTAATTAATTATAATTTTGGCAACCGGGTGCAAATCTGGTGCTGTGAGTGGAAGAAAGACGTACCGAATTTTTTCCACACGTAATAGATTAGGAATGGGACGTGGGCAGAAAAAGTCAAATCAGAAGGCATAATGTTGATTTTAGTATTACCCGTCGCTTATATAATTCTATCAATATGAGCGCCGCAGACGTCGACGACGTGCTGTACAGTGCCAAGATTGCACCTGGTGACCAAAATTGGAAATAATTTTATCAAGCGTAAATCGGTTCCGCATTAACGCATTAGTATGTCTACCATGTTTCGCTGGCGTATGATAATTACAGCACACACTGGACCTCAATCAGTAGCTACGCTTTAATTGTAACTACCTGGTACAATCAATCTAGGAAAAGTCGGTCCTCCCGATCAAAATAGATTCGTATCGCTCCCAGTGTCGCATGTTACGTCCGATACACTGGCCTACGATAACAGCTGATCATATTTTACAATGACGTCTGACTACTGTGCTTGGAGACAATCGATCTCGGCCTTGAAATTTCGCGATTGTCACATTCCACGGCTGATACTTTGATATTTGATTTTTCCACCCCAATGTTGTTTCATGTGATACCAACACTGGAAAGTTAAAAGTAGTGTTAGGTCATGATCACCGACACTGGTACCTCCATTACTACATTAAATTCCTGAAATAATATTAAGGGTCTAACGAAAATACGCGATAAAGTTTTAGTGTTTGTAAAGGTTGTAACGAGGATAGGAATCCGCAGTCTGCTTCTTGCAATGGGCCTGACGGAATTCAAAAAAATGGATGGTGACCACACGTTGACTCCTCTCAACACCACTGCTTCCCGTCCGTCACCGTACGAACTCACATTTAACGCGTGGCAGTAAGCGATATTCTCTCTTTGACGCCCTGCAGCGTCGTTTGTTGACATAGCTTCTGATGCTCATTGGTTGCTCAAGCCATCATCTAAAACCATTTGTAGTTGGACAGTAGTTTTTGTTTCGCCCTGTCTATAAACATTAATACCTATCAGCCAACAAAGTAAATTCAATGCCAGAACTAAATCATAATATATCTAAACAAATGCGACTCATCCACAGGTATGTTGTAAATTCGAGTATTTAAAAAATGAATCACTACTTCGTTATTTCAGTAACAACTAGGGTATTCTAAATTTTAATCTTAAACTAGGGCAAAATTTTTTGTACTGACATGATTGCCCGAGTTTCGCAGAAATAACACTCAAGCAGGGTGCCAAAAAAACGTGATTCGAAAAACCTGTTGCCGAAAGTTGTTGAGTGTTGGAGACTCTACATCCCAAGAGCAAACTAATTATCGTCGTTTCACGAGGGATGAAACGTGGGTGTCTCGTCAGTGGCGTTACTCTTGTTCACCGCCACCAAAGAAATTCAAACAAACGCAGTCGGCAGGAAACGTAATGGCGACTGTGTTTTGGGATCGGAAGGGGGTACTCACCGATTTCATGCAACCTGGGACGACTATAAACTCAGACAAATATTGTGAAACATTAACCAAACTCCGGCGAGCAATCCAGAATCGCCGGAGAGAACAACTGACGGAGGGGGCAGTGCTTCTTCACAACAACGCTCGACCCCACGTCGTTCGTCAAACACAGGAGCTTTTGAAGAAAGCCCGGACTTAGCCCCCAGCGATTATCACCTCTTCCTCAAGCTAAAGGAACACTTAGGTACCAAACACTTCAAGAGCGACGATTAAGACCGAGGAGAGGTCACACACTTCCTCAACGGGTTGGCGGGAAACTACTTAGACTTAGGAATACAAAAGCTGGAGCACTGTCTTAAAAATTGTGTCGAAAAAAATGGAGACTATGTTGAAAAATAGACAAAACTAAGCTTTTGAACGATGTATAAATTAATAACAATAAACAATGTTTTCTATTTGTAAAAAAATTGAGAACCTTACTTTTGGTACAACCCTGCTATATATCACACCTACTGCCGCACTTGGATACTAACAAGGACGCTTTCCGAAAAAGTATTGTGTCTATGGAACACCGATTTATAACGAATTCATAAACGCGTATTCGAACAAAGGAGGTGATCAACGTTAAACTGCTTGTACTCGACAGCGGCTTCATCTACACACATTATAGTAAATGAAGTCCCCCGCCAGGTTTCTCTGTAAATTTGCCAGGGCTGATCTCAGGAAATACTGTAGGAATTCTGATACGGTTCTCACTATTGATTAATAGGTACAGTGATTCTTGAGTAAGGTTTGTGTATATAATCTATTACCGCTGCGCCAGACAAGTCGTCCACCCGTAAATACTTAGTGCAGCTCGTGCTAATCCGGGGCGTGTCGCTAGTTGGTAGTAATACTAATGAACAGTTGCCCAGATGACAAGACTGGAAGCTTAGCATGCTGTCTTTTAAGAGGAGAAGGGAGGGGAACTGGTCTACAGCTCAGGATGATCAGCGGCAATGAAGGCGGTGATGAAGAAAATCAGTTCGACAGAGTTTGCCCAGGAGACATTCCCGTCTGACTAATAACCAGAGGCAAAAGAGTCAGCGTCCCATCACCGGGGGGGCGACTGGAATTCTTGTTCTGGAATTAAGATTCCAGTCCTAAAACACTGGACTTCAGTCCGAAACTTAACGTAATCAAGTTCCACAAGGCGTAGCAAAAACCAAACTTTTACCCCAGGTGGTAAGCAATCCAGTGCTGTCAAGAATAGTTCAACCAGACTACCGGAATCTAGGGTGTCTGGACTCACATGCTAAAAGAGGGGTTCGGAGTCCTCTGACCAACTTCACCCCAACACTAAAGCCTTTCTCGGCATAGTAAACATAAATAATTTCTTACGAGTAAAAAAGTTGGGTGAACTACAGAAAATGCTAGACAAACAAAAATTACGAGTACTGGCACTCCAAGAAATAAGGCTGACTGACGAAAATGCAATGGATTTAGAGTCTAACGTGATTCTCAAAAGTAAAACGGACAAACAAGTACTGAAAAACACGCCACTTTTAGGGGTCGCTTTTGCAGTCAAGACAAACATACTCAGCTCCATAACAAATGTGAAACACGTAAACAAAAAACTAATAACAATCAACATGAAGTTTCCAAATAAAACGTACATTACTCAACGCACACGCGTGCCAATGAATGTTGAAAATAAAACCAACCGCGAAAAGGCAAACAAATTATGGAAAACACTGCAATCAATAGTATCTAAAACCTCGCAAACCCATGTTAAAATCTTGTTGGCGATTTCAGTACAAAGCAAGTATTTACAGAGAAAGAACTGTAAAATTCCCAGCTCATAAATTAATCAACACAAATGGGCGAAGATTAGTTAAACTCTGTAGTATATTAAACCCTAAAATCACCTCAACATAGTTCAAAAAGAAATCATCAGAATAGATGACATGAAGATAGCTGTATTCACTCATCGTTGTATTCCAGACTGATCACATAGCAATATCTTATTCAAACCACAGAGAAAGTATGAACGACTCAGTCAGAAAGGATGCATACACAGACTGACTCAATTACCTGACAAGAATTAAAGTACATTTAAGACTTCAAAGACTCACAAAGAAAGACAGAAGTCCCCAAATTAAACAATAGCAGCAGCTAACCATATCTGATGGAAGATTCAGTGAAAAGCTAGTCAGACAACTGGTAACGACTCAAAAGCGATTTGATCGAAAGAGCACAAACACTAATTCCTCTGCAGGAAAGGAAAAAGAACGTTTGGAGGAAAGAGGGAAGTGAGTATGTAATCGACATGATTCATAACAGCAATTGGAATAGCAATAAAACAGAAAAAAGCGACAAAACATTCCTGACAGGGAGGAAAGAGAGAGCCAAATTAATCAGAAACAGCAAAAGGAAGTACGAAAAGAATCAACTAGTGGAAATTGAGAAAGACTTAGAAGGAGACATAACACAAAATTTTTACCAGAACTCCAAAAATAAGCTCATAGGATATTAACCACAAAGCCACTACTTCAAGAAAGAAAATGGGGAATTGCCTCTGGACAATCAAGACAATTGTAACGAACTTTCCATATATTTCAAAGTACTACTTAACTGCCCAATACCGGCAAAATATTCCCACCACAAGAACATGGTCAAAAGCCTCAAAAATAATAAAGTATTGGGGGAAATTGGAATCATAGCATCGAATCTCAAATCAGCAGGCACAATCATCTTAAAAGTAATCACCAAAATCCTGTAAGACATTTGGCAGACAGAATAAATTGCCGAAGTTTGGGAAAATGCGTTAATTCACTCGTTATACGAGAAGGGAGGCAGAACAGGTTTAAATAATTACAGAGGAATCTCACTTATTTCAGTTCCATTCAAAATTGTATTGTCTTCTCGATGAAGCGTAGAAACAACCTGAAACAAAAATCAAAGTATATCAGGAAGGATTCACACCAGGTCGTTCGTGTCCACAGCAAATCTTGAACCTAAGGCTAACACTAAGACATCAGAAAATTTGTAGCAAAAATTCAGTCTGCACATTTGTTGATTTCGAAAAGCCTATGACTCAATTGACAGCTAATAACTCTTCCAAACAATAAAAGATGAAGGTCTGCATTTGAAAGTATTTGCAATCAAAAAACAGACACTGACAGATAGAAAGTCCAAAGATAAATGTATGGCGAAAATCTCCGATCCTTTCGAAATCGAAACGGGAGTAAGACAAGGACATGGACTGTCACCACTAATCTTAAACCGTGTCGTTGAGAAGGTGTTCCAAGAATAGCGCAAACAGAAATAAATCCTCAAATTTCACAAACCTATCACATTATGGAGAGCCAAGTTATCTATAGATTTCCCGGCACTTCCAAACGATTTAGCAATATTAGCTAGCAATATTTCGTCGCCCCAAAATAAGACTGAACTCCGGAAAGAAACTGCAGAAAAAGCTGGTCTCCAGATATCTCCATGCACAGGAAAATAAAATATTACACGATAGTAATTAAACTATAAAGCCTATACGGATCATAAACATTAATTCTGAACAGGAAAGAGACATTGAAAACGCCGAGGAAAAGGAGCAAGAAATCTTAAGAAAAATTCTAGCACCAGAACTGGTAGAAGAACAATACCGACTCAGAAGCAATCAAGAAATCAAACAATACACAACTACCCATAGTGAGATTAGAAAACGCACGTAAAGATTCCATGGACACGTTAGAAGAGTAATCCAAGAGTGAGTTACAAAACAAATAACAGATTTTGCTGACAATAGGAGGAAAGGCGAGACGGACAAATGGTTCAAATGGCTCTGAGCACTATGGGACTTAACTGCTGAGGTCATCAATCCCCTAGAACTTAGAACTACTTAAAGGTAACTAACCTAAGGACATCACACACATCCATTCCCGAGGCAGGATTCGAACCTGCGACCGTAGCGGCCGCGCGGTTCCAGACTGCAGCGCCTAGACCCACTCCGGCCGGCGGCGAGACGGACACGATGGAATGGGTTGGAGAGATCAAACATGATCTGAAAAAGACAGATCTTACTCCAGAAGACGTCCAATACCTCGAAATCTTCAAGTCCAAGATTTACAAATGGAAAATTGTCCGAGACGAAAAATCAAAGAGGAGGACTGGAACAGCACGGTCTGATGAGAGAAAGAACGTCCACAGGAAGAGAATGAAAGAAATATGGGCAGAAAGGCAGGCAAATGACCACCTCTGTGTACTTCGTGCGAAGTCCTAATGTGATTATTCGTAAATAATAATAAAGAGCAAATACTGTCGACATTCTATCTCTGTATTTCTCGGGAACAGACGCGACGGTTAGTACATCATGTCTGGGAAATCAGTTTTGTTTTAGAATGACTGTCGAAGTGGTACTTTATGAGGTAAGTGCACTAGAAAGTTGTTTAATAAACATGAAAATTAGATCCTTGTGAGTATCTATTTTTGACGCCGATTAATTATGTGAGTGTAAGTATCGTAAAATGAATTTCCTGATGCGTCATTTTACTAGAAAAAGTAACAGAGCTATGTGAAACTGGCTCTCTCACATTTCGGTAAGTACATCGCAAGGAAGAGTCGCGACCTTCCTCAGCCCTTAAGTAATGTCAGCGGATGAAAGTGGGCATGTCTGATGCACGAGTTCCATATTTACGACGCAATACAGCAGCTGTCAAAATGTTAAGACAAATTATAGTCTACCTACGTACGATTCTGGATGAAAGCTGTGCCAAAATTATGACAGAAGCTCGTACAACGATGTGCTTGATACTGGACAAGGTGGCAGCTAGTCAAGAAATATTTAGGAAGTTGTTTAAAAAAGTTATTTCTACGGCTCGAGCCAAATCATTACAAATATTATCCCAGAGTGACATTGGCTGTGTCTAATAAAGTAACACAAAATACCTGCCTCTCAGAACCAAGGCAGATCTGTCCGGTTAAAACATGACGAGAGACGCCTTTAACCCTACACTGAAGTTGCTAATGAATGCACGTCCTCATAGCCAATAATGTGCGTGGGGGCCAGGTCACTTATGTAGACGCTGGAGGGTTGTGAAGAGCAGAGGGCAGGCCGCAGTGGCACAGCAGTTCTAGGCGCTTCAGTCTGGAACCGCGAGACCGCTACGGTTGCAGGTTCGAATCCTGTCTCGGGCATGGATGTGTGTGATGCCCTTAGGTTAGTTAGGTTTAAGTAGTTGTAGGTTCTAGGGGACTGATGACCTCAGATGTTAAGTCGCACAGTGCTCAGAGCCATTTGAAGCATTTTTTGCAGAGCACAACACAGCTGCTTCTCTCTCTTGTGATCCAGACGTCGAGTCTTCTTGGGAGACAGAGCGTCTGGCCCTGTGCCCTATGACCGGCCACCAACCTAACTTACATGAACCGCCACCTCTCCCATCGTCCGCTTTAATTTAGTTGTTCCACCTCCTAGACAGGCGTACACGTGGTAACGTGCAACTCCAAACGCGCCCCTTGTGTCCCGTAAACTGATATATATATATAAATATATTCTCTTTATTTGTCTAATTTCATCTTCTGTCATTCAACATCAGCCCCGGACGCCCACCTGATTAAGTCCTGACCGCTCGACCACCTGTACATTGTCTTCAGAAGCGGGATGCAGCAACCTCCCTCTCCTCGCATCCGTACTTAGGTGTCAGAAGTGTGATCTGTGCCCATATTTCGGCACAAATGGCGGCCGTTTACTTTCGGTTCATGTTTGATGTTGTGCAGCCGGTCACTATTCGCCGCTTTTACCGCGGGGCTACCAGTCGAGCCGTGGTATCGCAGCGCGCCCAATAAGCTGCTGGCCAAACGCTGTCTTCGCATTTTCGAAGACGCAGGCCAAGACAGCTAGAAACAATCAGGTAGGTCATTCCGGGGGGTCGCGCTGTTGGTTAAAGCGTATGACGTCAGCGTGAATACTGTTCGGGGCTCCCGCTCGTAGGCCGCAGAATATCCTCTCCGCGGTCCGCGAGAGTTTTAACACCAGCCTCATGAACTGTGTGTTGTTAAATTCTAAAGAACATTATTATTCGCCCTTTCTATCTAACATTATTAAATAAATACTTGTGTGTTACAATATAGCCACCTTCAAAGACTTAGCATTTGTCGTTGTGGTTGTCTTCAGTCCTGAGACTGGTTTGATGCAGCTCTCCATGCTACTCTATCCTGCGCAAGCTTTTTCATCTCCCAGTACCTACTACAACCTACATCGTTCTGAATGTGCTTAATGTATTCATCTCATGGTCTCCCTCTGCGATTTTTACCCTCCACGCTTCCCTCCAATGCTAAATTTGTGATCCGTTGATACCTCAGAACATGTCCTACCAACCGGTCCCTTCTTCTTGTCAAGTTGTGCCACAAACTCCTCTTCTCCCCAATTCTATTCAATACCTCCTCATTAGTTATGTGATCTACCCATCGAACCTTCAGCATTCTTCTGTAGCGCCACATTTCGAAAGCTTCTATTCTCTTCTTGGTCAAACTATTTATCGTCCATGTTTCACTTCCATACATGGCTACACTCCATACAAATACTTTCAGAAAGGATTTCTAGACACTTAAATCTATACTCGATGTTAACAAATTTCTCTTCTTCAGAAACGCTTTCCTTGCCATTGCCAGTCTACAATTTAATATCCTCTCTACTTCGCCCATCATCAGTTATTTTGCTCCCCAAATAGCAAAACTCCTTTACTACTTTAAGTGTCTCATTTCCTAATCGAATTCCCTCAGCATCACCCGACTTAATTCGACTACATTCCATTATCCTCGTTTTGCTTTTGTTGATGTTCATCTTACATCCTCCTTTCAAGACAGTGTCTATTCTGTTCAACTGCTCTTCCAAGTCCTTTGCTGTCTCTGACAGAATTACAATGTCATCGGCGAACCTCAAAGTTTTTATTTCTTCTCCATGAATTTTAATACCTACTCCGAATTTCTCTTTTGTTTCCTTTACTGCTTGCTCAATATACAGATTGAATAACATCGGGGATAGGCTACAGCCCTGTCTCACTCCCTTCCGAACCACTGCTTCCCTTTCATGCCACCCTACTCTTATAACTGCCATCTGGTTTCTGTAGAAACTGCAAATAGCCTTTCGCTCACAGTATTTTACCCCTGCCACCTTCAGAATTTGAAAGAGAGTATTCCAGTCAACATTGTCAAAAGCTTTCTCTAAGTCTACAAATGCTAGAAATGTAGGTTTGCCTTTCCTTAATCTGTTTTCTGAGGTAAGTCGTAGTGCCAGTACTGCCTCACGTGTTCCAGAATTTCTGCGGAATCCAAACTGAATTCCGCCCAGGTCGGCTTCTACCAGTTTTTTCATTCGTTTGTAAAGAATTCGCGTTAGTATTTTGCAGCTGTAACTTATTAAACTGATAGTTCGGTAATTTTCACATCTGTCAACACCTGCTTTCTTTGGGATTGGAATTATTATATTCTTCTTGAAGTCTGAGGGTATTTCGCCTGTCTCATACATCTTGCTCTCCAGATGGTAGAGTTTTGTCAGGACTGGCTCTCCCCACGCCATCAGTAGTTCCAATTGAATGTTGTCTACTCCTGGAGCCTTGTGTCGACTCAGGTGTTTCAGTGCTCTGTCAAACTCTTCACGCAGTATCGTATCTCCCATTTTATCTTCATCTACATCCTCTTCCATTTCCATAATATTGTCCTCAAGTACATCGCCCTTGTATAGACCCTCTATATACTCCTTCCAACTTTCTGCTTTCCCTTCTTTCCTTAGAACTGTGTTTCCATCTGAGCTCTTGATATTCATACAAGTGGTTCTCTTATCTCCAAAGGTCTCTTTAATTTTCCTGTAGGTAGTATCTACACTCCTGGAAATTGAAATAAGAACACCGTGAATTCATTGTCCCAGAAAGGGGAAACTTTATTGACACATTCCTGGGGTCAGATACATCATATGATCACACTGACAGAACCACAGGCACATAGACACAGGCAACAGAGCATGCACAATGTCAGCACTAGTACAGTGTATATCCACCTTTCGCAGCAATGCAGGCTGCTATTCTCCCATGGAGACGATCGTAGAGATGCTGGATGTAGTCCTGTGGAACGGCTTGCCATGCCATTTCCACCTGGCGCCTCAGTTGGACCAGCGTTCGTGCTGGACGTGCAGACCGCGTGAGACGACGCTTCATCCAGTCCCAAACATGCTCAATGGGGGACAGATCCGGAGATCTTGCTGGCCAGGGTAGTTGACTTACACCTTCTAGAGCACGTTGGGTGGCACGGGATACATGCGGACGTGCATTGTCCTGTTGGAACAGCAAGTTCCCTTGCCGGTCTAGGAATGGTAGAACGATGGGTTCGATGACGGTTTGGATGTACCGTGCACTATTCAGTGTCCCCTCGACGATCACCAGTGGTGTACGGCAAGTGTAGGAGATCGCTCCCCACACCATGATGCCGGGTGTTGGCCCTGTGTGCCTCGGTCGTATGCAGTCCTGATTGTGGCGCTCACCTGCACGGCGCCAAACACGCATACGACCATCATTGGCACCAAGGCAGAAGCGACTCTCATCGCTGAAGACGACACGTCTCCATTCGTCCCTCCATTCACGCCTGTCGCGACACCACTGGAGGCAGGCTGCACGATGTTGGGGCGTGAGCGGAAGACGGCCTAACGGTGTGCGGGACCGTAGCCCAGCTTCATGGAGACGGTTGCGAATGGTCCTCGCCGATACCCCAGGAGCAACAGTGTCCCTAATTTGCTGGGAAGTGGCGGTGCGGTCCCCTACGGCACTGCGTAGGATCCTACGGTCTTGGCGTGCATCCGTGCGTCGCTGCGGTCCGGTCCCAGGGCGACGGGCACGTGCACCTTCCGCCGACCACTGGCGACAACATAGATGTACTGTGGAGACCTCACGCCCCACGTGTTGAGCAATTCGGCGGTACGTCCACCCGGCCTCTCGCATGCCCACTATACGCCCTCGCTCAAAGTCCGTCAACTGCACATACGGTTCACGTCCACGCTGTCGCGGCATGCTACCAGTGTTAAAGACTGCGATGGAGCTCCGTATGCCACGCCAAACTGACTGACACTGACGGCGGCGGTGCACAAATGCTGCGCAGCTAGCGCCATTCGACGGCCAACACCGCGGTTCCTGGTGTGTCCGCTGTGCCGTGCGTGTGATCATTGCTTGTACAGCCCTCTCGCAGTGTCTGGAGCAAGTATGGTGGGTCTGACACACCGGTGTCAATGTGTTCTTTTTTCCATTTCCAGGAGTGTATCTTACCCCTAGTGAGATAAGCCTCTACATCCTTACATTTGTCCTCTAGCCATCCCTGCTTAGCCATTTTGCACTTCCTGTCGATCCCATTTTTGAGACGTTTGTATTCCCTTTTGCGTGCTTCATTTACTGCGTTTTTATATTTTCTCCTTTCATCAATTAAATTCAATATTTCTTCTGTTACCCAAGGATTTCTACTATCCCTCGTCTTTTTACCTACTTGATCGTCTGCTGCCTTCACTACTTCATCCCTCAAAGCTACCCATTCTTCTTCTACTCTATTTCTTTCCCCCATTCCTGCCATTTGTTTCCTTACGCTCTCCCTGAAACTCTGTACAACCTCTGGTTTAGTCAGTTTATCCAGGTCCCATCTCCTTAAATTCCCACCTTTTTGTACTTTCTTCAGTTATAATCTACAGTTCATAACCAATAGATTGTGGTCAGAGTCCACATCTGCCCCTGGAAATGTCTTACAATTTAAAACCTGGTTCCTAAATATCTGTCCTACCACCATATAATCTATCTGATACCTTCTAGTATCTCCAGGTTTCTTCCATGTATATAGCCTTCTATCATGATTCTGGAACCAAGTGTTGTCTATGTGCAAAATTCTACCAGATGGCCTCCTCTTTCACTTCTCAGCCCCAATCCATATTCACCTACTATGTTTCCTTCTCTCCCTTATCCTACTCTCGAATTTCAGTCACCCATGACTATTAAATTTTCGTCTCCCTTCACTACCTGAATAATTTCTTTTATCTCATCATACATTTCATCAATTTCTTTATCATCTGCTGAGCTAGTTGGCATATAAACTTGTACTACTGTAACAGGCATGGGCTTCGTGTCTATCTTGGCCACAATAATACGTTCACTATGCTGTTTGTAGTAGCTTTCCCGCACTCCTATTTTTTTATTTATTGTTAGACCTACCCCTGCATTACCCCTATTTCATTTTGTATTTATAACCCTGTGTTCACATTACCAAAAGTCTTGTTCCTCCTGCCACCGAACTTCACTAATTCCCTGTATATCTAACTTCAACCTATCGATTTCCCTTTTTAAATTTTCTAACCTACCTGCCCGATTAAGGGATCTGACATTCCACGCTCCGATCCGTAGAACGCCAGTTTTCTTTCTCCTGATAACGACGTCCTCTTGAGTAGTCCCCGCCCGGAGATCCGAATGGGGGACTATATTACCATCGGAATATTTTACCCAAGAGGACGCCATCATCATTTAACGATACAGTAAAGCTGCATGCCCTCGGGAAGAATTACGGCTGAAGTTTACCCTTGCTTTCAGCCGTTCGCAGTACCAGCACAGCAAGGCCGTTTTGGTTAGTGTTGCAAGGCCAGATCAGTCAATCATCCAGACTGTGGCCCCTGCAACTACTGAAAAGGCTGCTGCCCCTCTACAGGAACCACACGTTTGTCTGGCCTCTCAACAGATACCTCTCCGTTGTAGTTGCACCTACGGTACGGCCATCTGTATCGCTGAGCCACGCAAGCCTCCCCACCAACGGCAAGGTCCATGGTTCATGGGGGTAGGGACTTAACAATAGGTACTAGAATATCTTACTGCGTTCGTGAATACTCACTGTAGCTCATAAAGATCACGAACGATCTCACTGGAGATTTTTCCTTATGGCAACCTATTTTTACGTTTACTGTTTTATTTTGTTTGTTCCGATATCTGGCTTTAATGAAGGCTCTTTGCCTAAGGTAGAGAGAAACCACTTTGTGGCGCATTTCCGGAAACTCTGATGTCATTGTAAAAATTACCTTTTGCCTCGCTCTGTCACACGTAGCAACATGTCGCCCGTGAAAACTGCAAAATGGCCCTTTAAACTCGCTTATTTTATTGAACCAGTGATATCAGAAGAATTTTGCCTAAGACTGAACCCAAGGAACTCTCAGTGTGAGACAGAATCTGGCATGGTGTGAACCATTGTCTGATTCGTTGGTTTATTGAAGAAGAAAACTGGCAAATTACTATAAATCATGAAAATGTGAAGTCATTCACATACCGAAACGAATCCTCTAAATTTCGGTTACACGATAAATTACACAAATCTAAAAGCTGTAAATTCAACTAAATACTTAGGTATTACTGTCTTTTTTTTTTTTTTTTTTTTTTTTTTGCGCCCGCCTATTTAGGGAGAAATGAGCATCGTAATAAATCACGAGGTACTCTCGTTATTCCCGTGCGATGTTTGTGATTGGAATGGTAGAGAAACAGCTTGGTCCGATGAAGCCTCTGCTGGACACTTTATTGTGAAATGTAGAGAAGTCATGTGGGTGTAGAAGAAAGACTCCTATTTACTTCCACAACATATTTCGAAAATTTGGCTTGCAGGACCATGTTACCCCTTTTCAATGCGTTTTTTTCATTCCTCAGCACTTGTGTCTAAATTTTTGATCTATCTATTTCGTGTTTAGCAGTCAGGTCTATGTCAAGAACTACATCTGTTCTGATCGACTGATCTAATGTAATTTTCTTCGGAGGTAAAGTTTCTAAAGCAGACAGCGTACTCTTTTCACATCGTCGATCTCTATTAAAGAAACAATGCACGGATAATTCCAAACACGATAGTTCATTGAAACATTTTTCTACAGACGACGAATATCTGGTAATTATATGTACGTTGCCCTTGCTGGTGCTTGTGACAACCCTCGATGCATCTCCACGCTAATTTTGAATTATTTGTGATGCAAAAGTCACCCTTTAGTTACCTGTTCAAAGAAAACCGCAAAAGCTCATTTTTATTGTCCCGTTCATAACCTTAGGAATCGAAATGATATCAATAAATCCTCGCATTAACAGGGTCTGTTCTTTTACAGCGTGACACCCATTTGCGCTGAGTTCTCGTATCTTTAGGAAATCGATGGTAAGCGACCTCAGCAGTTTTATGTGAAACATTTTTGCATTCAACAGTGCTACAATAATTTCTAATTTTGCTCGTAGTACTACAAATCGACCAGCAAGAAGAATATCTAATAAGCAACTGCAGTTTATTAATTTCACGCAGGGATATGAGAATTTGCGTGCATTAGTACTGCACGTCTAGCATTCTATCCTTTCGCTTATCACTTCCCGGTTTTCCGAATGACGTCACGCCGTTTCGCCAGCAGTTTGCGCTAGAAGTAAATGTGGCATGCCCTAGGCGCCGGCGACGAAGTTCAACCTGCTGCCGGTCAAGCAGCGCTGCCACCAATTCGCCACGCCGTTTGCAGCTAAAGAGACGTGCGTGCTCCGCGCAAGCCGGCGACGCGCTAGGCGCAATTTACTGTCGACACAACTGCACCTCGCAGTCGCTAGGTCTTCGCGCTCACCGGGCATGTAGACATAGCCAATGCGTCCGTGCTGCTCCCGCGGTATCACCAAGTGCACGAGTCCTGTGTACGGTCGGCGTGGCTTCCCTGCCGCTGCCGCTGCCGCTGCCGCTGCCGCCGCCCACTAGCGGCTTGTCCCCTACTGGCGCCTTCAGTCCACTGACAATGCAGTGTGACTGGCCACGCTGCTTACCGGCTGAGACGTCCGCGTCGAGGACCCAGCTTTTGCTGTTAGGGTTGCCATCTCACCCGTATTGTACGGGAGCTCCAGTATTCTCCTGAATTTTTAATCCCACTCCCGTCTCCCGATTTTATTTTATGCGGGAGATACAATGTCCCATATTAGAGAAAGTGACACCCATTTAGATTTACATCTGCAGCATATTTTTCAAATCTCGTTGCTGGACGATCGTTGAAACATCAATTAATCAATATGGCATAGTATTATCGATACAGTTACTACATCGATATGTAGGGAATACAATACATAACACGGTGTCGCGAGTCACGTTGTCATTATCTTGTTTCTTTGTCGTTACGCCTAATCAGCGCTATTCGAAATGGAAGAATCCAAAACTCCCCATAAAAAGAGAGGAAAGTACTTCTGTACGTATCAGAAGAAATGGGAAGAAACTCATTTATGGGTTAATCCTGTAAAAGGAAAGAATTATAAAGCGTATTGCACCCTTTGCAAACGTGAATTCAGCGTAGCACATGGTGGTAATACAGACTGTCAGCAGTATGCCAACACCGAAGGACACAAAAGTTGAGTTAGGGAAAGTAACACACTTAAGATATCCAGCTATTTTCAGTGTCTAAGTGATAGTCCCACTAGCGGTGAATCCGACAAAGTTGCAGTGGGTGAGATATCATTTGTGTATCACACAGCCGGCCGGTGTGGCCAAGCGGTTAAAGGCGCTACAGTCTGAAACCGCGTGACCGCTACGGTCGCAGGTTCGAATCCTGCCTCGGGCATGGATGTGTGTGATGTCCTTAGGTTAGTTAGGTTTAAGTAGTTCTAAGTTCTAGGGGACTGATGACCTTAGAAGTTAAGTCCCATAGTGCTCAGAGCCATTTGTGTATCACACAGTGAAAAACGACCTAAATTATATTAGCATGGACTGTGCAAATAAACTTGCGAAGTACATATATATGGATTCGGATGTGGCCAAAAAAATATGTTGTGGTAGGACGAAATTAGAGTCTATCGACCGGCCGCGGTGGTCTAGTGGTTCTAGGCGCGCAGTCCGGAACCGCGGGACTGCTACGGTCGCAGGTTCGAATCCTGCCTCGGGCATGGATGTATGTGATGTCCTTAGGTTAGTTAGGTTTAAGTAGTTCTAAGTTCTAGGGGACTGATGACCACAGAAGTTAAGTCCCATAGTGCTCAGAGCCATTTGAACCATTTTTAGAGTCTATCGCGAAAAACTTACTAGCGCCTAGAAGTGTAAATGAGTTCATAGATGTGCTTAATGATCCAGAGAAGTATAGCGCCTTGTTTTCTGTGGTTTTGGATGCGTCGAATTTCAAGAACAGGAAAATGTTTCCTGTAGTAATCAGGTACTTTGAACCTTGTGTTGTCATCGGAAATAAACTATTAGATTTTGTGGAACAAGCAGATGAGACTGCTAGTGGTATTCATGCTTTGATATAAAAGTCTTGAATCTCATTCATTAAATGTGAATAACATTTCGTCTTATAGTGCCTATAATGCTAGTGTCAATTTTGGCAAAAATTAATCCGTGATGAAATTGTTGAGTGAGATAAATAACAAAATATTTAAAGCAAACTGCACAAATCACATGATCCATAACAACACTAAATATGCTTCTGATGTCTTGGATGTAAACACAGAAATGTTAAGATTTATGGACACTTTTCAGTGTCAGCAGGAAAGAATTAAGATCTTTTTTTTTTAATTTTTTTGGTACTGATTGGTGTGAAATTTTAAGGCATGTGCCCTGTAGGTGGCTGTTCCTCACACCAGCTGTTGATAGGCTAATAAGGAACTGGCAGCCAGTAATAAATTATTCTCAAAGCACAAGTGAAACACCTACACCTTTGAAATTGTACTTTAGTGATGAGAATGCAAGCAAAATTTTAATTCTCTTCAATTTTATTCTTACATTCGAAATATTATTTTGGAAACCTCAAAAATCTAGAGATTTCCGATTTAACTGTAATGGAGTCCTGTAGTGCAATTGAAGCTTTGTCAAAGAAAATTTTGCAAGGAAAAGATGACTCGTTGTTTGGAAGCAATACACACAAGATTTTAAATAAATTAGATTTTCTCAATAAGAAGAGAATTCAAAATAATCTTGTTGAATTTTATACCTTTCATACTTACATTGCAAAAAAGTAAACATTTCTGATAATGCTGCAATTCAGTTCTTGCTCCCACTGTCTCTACAGAATTCTGTTAATTTTAATGATTTTCAAAACATGATTACTCATATTCAGGTAGACATAAATGAGGATAACCTGTATAATGAATTTTGTTCTTTGAAAAGTATAATAAATACAAAAATTGCCACCGACGGTAGCACAGTTGAAAAGTGGTTATCCGTGATGAGGCAGAGACCAAAGGAATTAAAGCCAAGAAGATAAATAAGAATCTTAGCTTTGTTCTTAGTATACCGGCATCTGATGCTCACACTGAAAGAATTTTTTCTTTGATGAACAGAAAATGGTCTGATGATACGAGTGGTTGCAATCTAGATTTAATGAAAGCTGAAATACAAATAAGTGCTAATTGTTGTTACACATGTAATGAATTTGTCCAATTTGTAAAGAACGATCACAAACTTCAGACTGCTGCCGAAAGTGTAAACAAATATAGTTTTAAGTTAAAAATTCTGTAGACTTTCAGCTTATAATTGTTATGAAGAAGGTTCTTGGTTGGTCCATGCAATAAACCTGTTTTAAGATTCAAATAAATTGTGTTTGGCCTATTAATTTTGTCGGGTCGAAGTCTCCCTTATTTTGACAAAATAAAGTTGGCAACTCTAGTTGCTGTCACCCAGCTACGCGTCCCACCTGCCGCAGCGTCGCCCAGAGGCGCTGCCCACATTCGTTGTTGCTTTCATCTCTGTCCAGGTCCTGGCCTCAACGACCGGGACGTTCACTTTCGTCGCTGACGCCCAGCCGCCCCGTGAGTATCACGTGCGTACGGCCGTCAGCCACCGCTCCTACAGCCGCCACCGCACGCTACACTGTAGCTTCCTGCTACTGTCTTCGCACCGCAGCTACTGTTAAGTGCCGAAGAGCAGACTACTTCCCGTCTGATAGTTTCGGTTTTCGAAAGATTAATACTAGTGACATTTTGTAGTTAGAACTTGAATTCAGAATAGAGTTTTTGTGTTACTATATCAGATGGTGGCTTTATACACCGTTTCTGCTACTGCTTGTTTGAATTATTCCCAATAATTGAAAGTATATGGTATAGAATTAAGTTTCTTGGGTTATTTAGTTACTGCATTTTATTAGGAGGTGTCTCTACCTAGTAATGTTTTGAGTCTAGACAACTCTCCCGCTTTCTTTTAATATGTCTATCAGTTTTGATTTCATATTGAACGCTGTCTACTTCACAGTCACTTATTTAATTTCACGCGTAGTTGCGATGAGGAGAAATTCATAGAGGTATATTTATGAGGGTTTTCGATTAATCTCTGAGGATTTGCAACTAGCAAAATATGTCTGCAACCACAGAGTCTCCCACCCGTTCACATAATTTTCTTCTGTTTCGCTTTCCTACCATGCTATATATTATTTTCTTTCATCATTCTATTCTCTTCTGCGCCCGAAGAGAGTAGGTTCTTACACCTTGCGCCACAGACGAGAGGGGGGACCACACAATCAGCTTCTATTCGAAAACCGCTTCTTCAAGTTCGAGAAAATAATTGGTGCACTAAATCCTTTTACCGTAATGGGAGTGTGTTTTTATTTCAAGACCAGGCACACATGCAGAATCCACGTCTATGCCTAGTTCAAAATGTGGGAAACCATTAGATTCTGCCTACCTGGTGTTGTTTATCGGATTACTAGTGGTACGAGGTGACTTGAGGCCTCAAGCGCGTACACAGTCGCAATGTCACGATTGGTACTTGTTGTTGTTGTGGTCTTCAGTCCTGAGACTGGTTTGATGCAGCTCTCCATGCTACTCTATCCTGTGCAAGCTACTTCATCTCCCAGTACTTACTGCAACCTACATCCTTCTGAATATGCTTGGTGTATTCATCTCTTGGTCTCCCTCTACGATTTTTAACCTCCACACTGCCCCCCAATGCTAAATTTGTGATCCCTTGATGCCTCAAAACATGTCCTACCAACCGGTCCCTTTTTTTCTCAACTTGTGCCACAAACTCCTCCCCAATTCTATTCAATACCTTCTCATTAGTTATGTGATCTACCCATCTAATCTTCAGCATTCTTCTGTAGCACCACATTTCGAAAGCTTCTACTCTCTTCTTGTCCAAACTATTTATCGTCCATGTTTCACTTCCATACATGGCTACACTCCATACAAATACTTTCAGATCGACTTCCTGACACTTAAATCTAGCTCGCAGCTCGTGGTCGTGCGGTAGCGTTCTCGCTTCGCGCGCCCGGGTTCCCGGGTTCGATTCCCGGCGGGGTCAGGGATTTTTTCTCTGCCTCGTGATGACTGGGTGTTGTGTGATGTCCTTAGGTTAGTTAGGTATAAGTAGTTCTAAGGTCTAGGGGACTGATGACCGTAGATGTTAAGTCCCATAGTGCTCAGAGCCATTTGAACCATTTTTGAACTACTTTAAGTGTCTCAATTCCTAATCTAATTCCCTCAGCATCACCCGATTTAATTTGACTACAATCCATTATCCTCGTTTTGCTTTTGTTGATGTTCATCTTATATCCTCCTTTGAAGACACTGTCCATTCCGTTCAATTGCTCTTCCAAGTCCTTTGCTGTCTCTGACAGAATTACAATGTCATCGGCGAACCTCAAAGTTTTTATTTCTTCTCCATAGATTTGAATTCCTACTCCAAATTTTTCTTTTGTTTCCTTTACTGCTTGCTCAATATACAGATTGAATAACATCCGGGATAGGCTACAACCCTGTCTCAATCCTCTCCCAACCAATGCTTCACTTTCATGCCCCTCGACTCTTATAACTGCCATCTGGTTTCTGTACAAATTGTAAATAGCCTTACGCTCCCTGTATTTTACCCCTGCCACCTTCAGAATTTGAAAGAGAGTATTCCAGTTAACATTGTTAAAAGCTTTCTCTAAGTCTAGAAATGCTAGAAACGTAGATTTGCCTTTTCTTAATCTTTCTTCTAAGATAAGTCGTAAGGTTAGTATTGCCTCACGTGTTCCAACATTTCTACGGAATCCAAACTGATTTTCCCCGAGGTCCGCTTCTACCAGTTTTTCCATTCGTTTGTAAAGAATTCGCGTTAGTATTTTGTAGCTGTGACTTATTAAACTGATAATTCGGTAATTTTCACATCTGTCAACACCTGCTTTCTTTGGATTGGAATTATTATATTCTTCTTGAAGTCTAAGGGTATTTCGCCTGTCTCATACATCTTGCTCACCTGATGGTAGAGTTTTGTCATGACTGGCTCTCCCAACGCCGTCAGTAGTTCTAATGGAATGTTGTCTACTCCCGGGGCCTTGTTTCGACTCAGGTCTTTCAGTGCTGGTGGTGGTGGTAAGTGTTTAACGTCCCGTCGACAACGAGGTCATTAGAGACGGAGCGCAAGCTCGGGTTAGGGAAGGATTGGGAAGGAAATCGGCCGTGTCCTTTCAAAGGAGCCATCCCGGCATTTGCCTGAAACGATTTAGGGAAATCACGGAAAACCTAAATCAGAATGGCCGGAGACGGGATTGAACCGTCGTCCTCCCGAATGCGAGTGTGCTAACCACTGCGCCACCTCGCTCGGTCTCTTTCAGTGCTCTGTCAAACTCTTCACGCAGTATCGTATCTCCCATTTCATCTTCATCTACATCCTCTTCCATTTCCATAATATTGTCCTCAAATACATCGCCATTGTATGGACCCTCTATATATTCCTTCCACCTTTCTGCTTTCCCTTCTTTGCTTAGAACTGGGTTTCCGTCTGAGCTCTTGATATTTATACAACTGGCTCTCTTTTCTCCAAAGGTCTCTCTAATTTTCCTGTAGGCAGTATCTATCTTACCCCTAGTGAGATAAGCCTCTACATCCTTACATTTGTCCTCTAGCCATCCCTGCTTAGCCATTTTGCGCTTCCTGTCGATCTCATTTTTGAGAAGTTTGTATTCCTTTTTGCCTGCTTCATTTACTGAATTTTTACATTTTCTCCTTTCATCAATTAAATTCAATATTTGTTCTGTTACCCAAGGATTTCTATTAGCCCTCGTCTTTTTATCTACTTGATCGTCTGCTGGCTTCACTACTTCATCCCTCAGAGCTACCCATTCTTCTTCTACTGTATTTCTTTCCCCCATTCCTGTCAATTGCTCCCCAATGGTCTCCCTGAAACTGTGTACAACCTCTGGTTCTTTCAGTTTATCCAGGTCCCATCTCCTTAAATTAGCACCTTTTTGTAGTTTCTTCAGTTTTAATCTACAGTTCATAAGCAATAGATTGTGGTCAGAGTCCACATCTGTCCCTGGAAATGTCTTACAAAAACCTCTGGGACACTATGTGACATGCTGGATTACTGAACGACGGGACTGAACCTTCTCTCTCTACTCGTTTTCTTCTTTCTGCGTCTCTCTACATTTTCTCTTCCCGTCTTGAAGTTTGCTCTGTCCATGCCTTAAGTTTTTCAAAAGTGGTAGTTGCTTGTAACTGGTTAACTCAGTGGACGAAGCTACCATGTATTAAGTGATGGACCCTAATATGGTTTATAATGACTGATGGAGGATTGATCTTTTGTAAGTCTGTCATTTGATAAGTAAGGATATGATGACTTTCGGCTGGTCAGGCGCAGCTGTCGCTTTGCGAGAAGCCATCCACGCACTAACACATTATCACTTTCTTCCCTTTCGTCGGCCCGTCTGCTATAATTAAATCTAATTTTCATATAGTATTGGTTGTGAGTACTGACACTGCTGAACTTTGTGGGAAACTACTTCATGATCTTTTGAAAGAACTTTTGTCTACTTCATGTATCTGAATTTGCAGTTTTTCTCTCAGAATTTATTTGGACAATATATATTTTTCAATTGATTATTATATTTTTCATAGGTTTTAAGTGGTTGTATTAGAGGTCTCTGGTAAAAGAATCCCGTTTTTTTCTTCAAGAACCAGCACATACGTGCGAAAGCAAAAGATTTCAGGTGTTTAATAGTATCCTCTCGTCTACTGTATCGGTCTTATACATTTGATGATATTAGACACTTTTCATTATTCACCATGGTTGTAGAATTTTTATCTATTTAACTCTTCTAGACCTCTTTTATTGACGAGGATTTTGTTTCGTATTTCGAAAGAATACGTTAAGTTTACCTTACCAAATTTTTTCTACAATGCTACTTTCTTCAAGACGTCTTTGTGGAGTGTTTCGTTTCGTTGTTAAATATAGAATGTGCAGCCTCTTTTTTCTATGTCTATTGTATTTGTCTTTTATTGTTCAATGGGCTATTATAATTGATATATTCATCAAATCTTTATAACTCATGTTCCACTGCTCCGCAGATGAGCTAATTTCACTGTCGTTGTAGAAGCATTTATTTCTGTAATTTTCTTTCAATGCGTTACATGTAAGGATTAAACGTAATTGCGCTTGTTTAATATTTCTGTCCGCTGAACTGAAGGTTTCCCATCAGTCTCTCTTTGTAAGATTTTTGTGATCCAGTGAAGTAATAACCACTCTTCTCCTCATCTGTCTCCACCAGCGTAGTTTTCATACGAAACTTTAAATGCAGTACTCTTTTTTGTATCTCCTTCCAGATCGAAATTTTCATCATTTTCAGGCGACTCTGTTGTGGTTCTTACGCTGACAGCAAATCATAAAATGGATGGCCAGGGTTTTATTACCTTGCGTTTGCTGGAAATCGACACAGAGATGCACTCTGTCATCCTGTTTCGGCTTCAAAATTAATATTAGTATTTTACCCACGATCTCAACTAAGCCTTCTTAAATATCGTTTTTGTCATACGAAAATTAAGATCCTTTCATGAACAAATTTGGTGTGGTTCTGTACCAGTTGTTCAACCTGCTGTCATACAGCATTGTCTTACCCTGTTTCTACGTGTACTTACCGTCATACTGTCGGAATATATCACTAACTGCGTTCTTAAAAACTTATACTTACTTCAAACTCTCTTCAGCAGCATGGCTGCATTTCCCGTCTTCTCCAGCATTACTGTGCCTTCACTCCCTCTCCCTGCGCCTAGTAGAACCTATCCTTCGGCTTCCCTCTTCACACCTCCAGTAACAGCACGCCGTTCCTCCACTTCAGAGCGTTAAGGCGTTTTCTCCCTTTGCCCCCCCCCCCCCCCCCATTACGCACCGTCTCACCATTACCGTGCCGTGTTGTACCCACGTTACCCGTCACGCGTTTGAGACGCCGTCACGGTCTGTCGACGTCTTCGACACGTTCTCTCTCCTTGGCCTCCGTGTGACGCATGTGCTCTTTTGCAGTCAGTGGGAAGTTTGTTTACAAACACGCGCCTCTGTTGCGCCAAGCCGCATTCTAGTCGTGAACCTTTTCGTATTTTATGAAGTGATGATGTTCTCAATGCATTCTTTCCCCTCCTTTATGTGATTTATTATGTATACGACCTTCCTAGAACTATGCCTGTGTATTTCACCATGGGTGGTTGATTTATTTGGGGGGAGGGGTCAGGGATGTCATCGGTCCCATCGGATTGGGGGAGGATCGGGAAGCAAGTCGGCCGTGCCCTTTCAAAGGAACCATTCCGGCATTAGCCTGACGCGATTTAGGGCAATCACGGAAAACCTGCATCAGGATGGCGGGGCGCAGGTTTGAAACGTCGTCCTCCCAATCTTGTATGGCACTCAAAGTCCCATGGTAATTTGAAATTGTAAACTCTAAGAGCACCTGACAGGACAGGCTACACGTCGACACACTGTAGAGCACGTCGGGTTACAAATGAGGCATGTAGTCGAGCGATATCCTGTTCGGAAACAGCCCCCAGGAATGATGTTCATGAATTGTAGCACAACAGGTCGAATCACCAGACTAACTTAGAAATTTGCAGTCAGGGTGCGTGGAATAACCACGAGAGTGCTCCTGATGTCATACGAAATCACAAAAATGGTTCAAATGGCTCTGAGCACTATGGGACACAACATCTGAGGTCATCAGTCCCCTAGACTTCGAACTACTTAAACCTAGCTCTAAGGACATCACGCACATCCATGCTCAAGGCAGGATTCGAACCTGCGACCGTAGCAGCCGCGTGGTTCCGGACTGAAGCGCCCAGAACCGTTCGACCACAGCGGCCGGCACGAAATCACAACCCAGACCATGTGTAGGTCCAGTGTGTATAGCACGCAGACAGACTGGTTGCAGACCCTGAACTCGACTACTCCTAGAAACAACACTGTCATCGCTGACACCGAGGAAGAACCAGTTTTCATCAGAAAACACAACAGACCTCCACCCTGCCCTCCAACGAGCTCTTTCTGGACACCAGTGTGTCGTGAGAAAGACCGCCTAAATTGTGGTCCTATTCCGCGCATGGCTGCTGCATTCGTACGTAGCGCGCCCAAATATTAAATTTCTGTTATTAATGTTAGAAAAACTAAACAGTGAATTTACTTGCATTTCATATTACAAGCATCTCTCAATGGCAAGCTGTCATTCCGTTATTTCAAAAGTGTTAATTACCAACAGGGTAATAAATAATTGCTAAACTAGAAAATAGGCGAAGCACTCAAGAGATCTTCGCATCGTGCCTAACTTTGATGGTAGGTGAGGCGGTTCAGCTGTAAGGTCAGAGCTCGTTTGGCAGTTTCGGAGGACAGACGCGGACGTCTGCCGCCGTCGGTATTGGTTAAGAATTTAATTACCAGTCCCTGATTATTGGACGTATAACTAAGAACTAGTTTGATAGTAATTATTCTAAAACGCAGTTCAAATGGTTCAAATAGCTCTGAGCACTATGGGACTTAACATCGGAGGTCATCAGTCCCCTAGAACTTAGAACGACTTGAACCTAACTAACCTAAGGACATCACACACATCCATGCCTGAGGCAGAATTCGAACCTGCGACCGTAGCGGTCGCGCGGTTCCAGACTGTAGCGCCTAGAACCGCTCGGCCACTCCGGCCGGCAAAACGCAGTTCATTATATTGGTTATTTTCTATGAAAGTTTGAAGAATGGAAATTATTCTTGACTCGTAAAGTGAACTATAATTGTGCAGCTCTTCTTATTCTGCTAATAAAAAGCAAGTGTCATGCCGCTTAAATAAACCAATTTAAAATTTAATTATTTATACAATTACACTTCCTCGTTAACAGTTTGTTACGGCCTCAAGATAGCGGACTCATGGGCAACGTGGACATTGTACACAACTTATGCATTCCACTCTGGGAGGTGGAAGCAACTAGGCACCACGCGTGTACTGCAATCTTAGTGGAAATGAGGTCAGTGACGTCGTCCGTGGTAACACCGAAGATAGATGGAGGGAAATTTTGGAGAGAAGGGATTTATCATCTCTCTCTCTCTCTCACCTGCCATAAATGACATCCCTGGTGGTGATATCTTTGAAGTCGAAGTGCTTTGGAATTATACGGCTAGTTTTCATTGGCGAGAACTGTGAACTGCAGCCGACCAGCGAATCGTGTAAGGACTGATACGTGTGAACTATAAAAAGCTAGGCAACTGCATAAGAACTGTGATAATTAGGCTTTGAACTGTGTTTGAACTGTTTTTGAAATTTTTTTGAACAAATAATAACTGACGCCACAGAATAACTTTTTGTGTGTAGTGAAAGTAGTATCGATAAAGCAGGAACATGAAGTTCTGAAGTGCTACGAGAATAAAAGTTAACGTTGTGTGCACTGTCCATGGTATTACGTTACAAATCATCACTTCAAGATTGTTCATGCTACGAAACGGCGCAGCGTGCAGAACAGTGCGAGACGTACTCGGGCAACAGCTGCGGCTGAGGGCGCAGCTAGTAGTATAGGGCGCTTCTGATGTGTCAGCTTCAGCAGAGCACAACAGCGGAGTTGGAGGCTGCGGCGCAGCCCACAGCTCCGAGAATCAACGGCAGTATGTCGAGGAAGAGCAAGAGTGAAGCGTTGCGCTTGCATACAACAGTCTAAGATTTGCAGTTGGTACATTAGTATTAGTAAAACATCTGGGAAAAAGGAAACTAGACACATTCCGAGAAGCAGAGAAGTAGTTCAGTCGCACAGTAGTAGTGACGAAAATTCTGAAAATTCTGAATAGCCAAGAATGATTTCACTGGGAATGTAGAGTTAATTGATAATAAAGACAGTAAAAACGTAGACTTAGTGGCAGACAATGATGATGTAAACTCAGGGTGTGTAGTACCTAGTCAGAATAAAGTAACTGATTGAAAAGACGATGTCAGAGAAAACGACCCTGACGTCAACATTATTGATTAGCCAACACATGAGTCATGCACATTAAATCGTGTTACAGCATCAGCTGATACCTTAGCAACTCAGGAATATAATCGGGATATGAGGCCAATGTTAAAATTAACCTTGCAGGAACAGTAAGTAGCACAAAAGTAAGTAGATAAGGAGTTAAACGACTTTAATGTGAGAATAGTTGAACTTAACACTAAGATCGTTGCACTGGAACAAAAGGTTACAAGTCTTGAAGCTAAAACTGATGGATGTTGCAAGCAAGTAGATTATGAAACGAAAGAATGAGGTAAAAAATTAGAAGTTTGTGAATCAGAAATAAACCAAACAGTTGACCATGAACTCAAGAAGTTAAATAAGGACTTGCATGATCAAAATTGGGGTAACACAAACTAAACTTTATTACATTAGTAATGTAAGGCAAGAGCAAAGCAAAGCTATCAAAGCCTGTAATGATAAACGTAAGATACAGTGAAGTAATGACCATGAAATACTTAGCCGTCATATTTCACATGTATATTTCTCTTGTAAAGACAACAGAGTTACGATTCAGCGTAAATTGAGGAAAATAGAGCAAAAAGTACTTCCTGTGACGGAAGAGAAAATAGAAAATGAAGTTAAACGAACAGTAGGAATTTGGTGTGAACAAGAAAGAAACAAAAATAAAAATGTAAACGTAGGCTTCAACGGCCGTTGTCGCAGTCAATAAAATTCTTCTGGGTTTGAGGCCGCATTGTCATCTGTTAAATTTCGACGTTTCGGCGACTGTTGCACGACGGCTTCCTCAGGGTGTATCGCTAACTGCTGAATGAGCACTAGTTTGGATACTTACATACTATGGAGGAGTGCTGTCAGTGGAAGTGAGGGTGAGGAGGTAGGGTATTAGGATTCATTTTATTGGTCTTTGCATTGCGTGTTGTCATTGGCGGAAATGGGCGTTTTCCATTGGAGTTTCCTTTACTGCTTGCCATTGATGGAAATCGGTGAATATGAGACCGAGCGGCGACTGCAGCGTAGCGTTGTTTACTAACTGCCTATCGACTAGGCCGCGTCAGCTCTCTGTGTACCCTCCACGGCTGTGGCCTACCGCGCGCCTGTTGCTCTGCGAGAGCTGTCCTTCCGCAAAGCTGTCACAGCTGGCAGCCAACACGCTGGAAATCGGTACCCGTCTTCTCTATTCATATTGTCGGGTCGCTTGGGTATTTCTATAGCCTCTCTAATCTTCCTCCTCATACTAAACGACTGTTTCGCCAGTACGCGGGCTTCTCGAAATTCGATCTTCGTCCTGCACTGTTCCGGATTTTCTGCCACCGCTGATTTGTTGTATTGTTTGAGGCGGATCTATCTCTCGTGTTCAGTTAACCTTGTGCTTGTTGGACGCCCGGTCTCACCTATATACACCAGTCCACATTCGCACCCGGTTTCATAAACTCCGGTGGCACGAAACTTGTCAACTGTATCTTTCGTCGAGCCCAAAGTGTCTTTTATTTTGTTGTTGCTACGAAAAATCGGCTACATGCCTGCCGGACGGATAATTTTGCCCAGACGTTCACTACATATGGTAGCACGACGGTGTTCTGTGCTTCGCTCTACATTTCCCTGCTGCCCTCCTCCTTCGGCGTCATGGATTTGTGTATCATTTTCATGTCGTAGCCATTAGCTCCAAAACTGGGCCTGAGGTTCTGTAGTTCAGCTTGCAGGTTGTGTTCATCACTGATCCTGTAGGCTCTCTTAGTTACACCCTGAGGAAGGCGTCTTGCAGCAGTCGCCGAAACGTCGTAATTTTACAGATGACGATGCGGCCTCAAACCCAGAAGAATTTTATTGACAAAAATAAAGATATTGTTCATGTAAGTCACGTAGCAAATCACGCTAATAGGTATAAATTCCATCATTTCTTTACTGAGGAAGCTATGTACGCAGTAGTCTTCAGTGGACTGTTCGAAGGCGTCACCTCTGGAAACATGACTAAACAATAAAAAATCAAATTCGTGACCAGTGGGTTAGAAGAAGCAGTATCATGGGAAACAATGGTCAGTCACACATGTGACTAACCAACCTAACGACATCACACGCATCCATGCCCGAGCCAGGATTCGAACCTGCGACCTGCGGTCGTGCGGTTCCAGACTGTAGCGCCGAGAACTGCTCGGCCACTCCAGCCGGCCACACATGTAAAACATATAAACAATTTGTTCAAGCATTTTTGGATCGATACTTGTCTTGCAGCGCATAATGCAGAGCGAAGGGTAAAATATTTGTGGACATAAGGTTTGATGATGAAAACTTCATTATACTATTGTTGGATAGGATTAAAGAACTAGTCGGTCCCCTACCGATATTCAGTGGTGTCAAGACATCAGTAAATATCAGAGGTCGCTAGTAGAAAACGGTCAAAGGTATACTGTGTTCGTTTATGGAAGACGAAGCTATCAGTTAAGTTCTAAGAAGCATCATATGAGGGTTGATAACGTGGTCGCATTTGAGAAAATTGTGTATGAAGTGCCTCACTCTACCACGGAAATACCACCAAAAGAAAAAAAAATTAATCTCAACCAGTGACATGATAAATATTTTAACCACTAACCTCAGGGTCCAATAACGTTCTTTGTATTGCTAGGTAACTGACGATTACCAGGTGTCTGAGTTAACCGACGGTATACTCTATTTCCTTTTCCTGATGTTAGTTTTTCCCCTTCTTTCATTCAGAACTATATCTGTCTCTTTAACATTCTTCACTATCAAGGTTAAGATGAGAAAATTACCTTACACTGAATGCGACAACAAAGAAATAAGCATTGACAAACACAAAGTAACCCAGCAGAATAATCATCTGCATAGCACAGATGAAAAACAGACATTTAACGGAATATTTGTGGCCAGGCCACAATATACGAAATACAGTATTACTGATACATCAGCAAGGGAAAACAGTATTACAGTTCGTAAACTGTTCTGCATCTCATTTAGTAATAGATACCAATCCTGTCTTACGGCTGTTATATTTCTCACCATCACACTCGCCAACAATTAGACCAAATAACCACTCCCAAAGGCGAAAAGCAGATACATATTTGACGCCTAAAATATTGGTGAATGTACATGGCAACAAGATACCAGTTCCATATTAATATACATAACAAAAAACTTCGAAAATATTTTAACGATAAGATAGCAAGTGGAGGTCTATTATATATAACATAAATAAATAACGCATAAAAATAAGCTGAAGGCTGCAGAAGAAGAGGACAATGCTCAAGAAGGTAAGTGAATATCACAATGTACAATAGAAGGAATTCTGGTGGCAACAATAATGCAAATAACTAAATGTTCTCTTGAGATGGTGTACAGATTTTGTCAAAATAGACATATAGTTACCCTTTAACATGAATTGAAACGGCGAAATGGTTTCCGGTGTAACGAATTATAATCCACTGGTAGGCTACGAAGAGTCCTGCCAGGGAGGTTTATGGTGAAAGGAGATTTATGGTTACTAGGCGACACAAAAGTAGGCCAATTATGTACATAGAGAGAGAAAGGCGAAGTATGATTACTAGGTGACAGGAAAGTCGGCCAATCATATATGAAGAATGAAGGAGGAAAGGCAAAAGCTACATGTGAGTCAGCCATTAAGTAGTATTTATGGGTGAAGTGGTATCTGCCAGATATTTTATGATTTAAGGCCTGAAAGGGAGCAGACATATTGTCGAAATACAGGGTGACAATTATTGAACTATATGAAATAAAATCTCCTAACTTTTGAACAGTTTGCGCTAGGAAGTTCAAACTGCCCGGTTGGCCGCGGTATATGATGGGAATAAGTACGATTTAGTTTAGAATGAAATTTCCATTCTGCAGCTGAGTGTGCGCTGATGTAAAACTTCCTGGAAGATTAAAACTGTGTGCCGGACCGAGACTCGATCTCGGGACCTTTGCCTTTCGCGGGCAAGTGCTCTACCATCTGAGCTACACAAGCACAGCTCACGCTCCGTCCTCACAGCTTCACATCTGCCAGTACCTCGTCTCCTACCTTCCAAACTTTACAAAAGTTCTCCTGCCAACTTTGCAGAACTAGCACTCCTGAAAGAAAGGAGTCCCAAGTTCGAGTCTCGGTCCGGCACGCAGTTTTAAACTGCCAGGAAGTTTCACGATTTAGTTTCGTTTGGTTTAGCGACAAAGCCCACTTTCATTTGAATGGGTTCGTCAATAAGGAAAACTGGCGCATTTGGGGGACTGAGAATCCGCATTTCCCGATCGAGAAGTCTCTTCTCCCGCAATAGGGGACTGCGTAGTGTGCAATGTAAGGTCACGGAATAATCAGTGCGATATTTCTTGATGATACGGTGACTATAGAACGTTACGTGAGGATTTTGGAAGATGATTTCATCCCCATTTTCAAAAGCGACACTGATTTTGACAAAATGTGGTCCATGTAAGACGGATCTCGACCCCATCGAAGCAAGACAGTGTTTGATGTCCTGGAGGAGCACTTTGGGGAGCGTACTCTGGCTCTGGGGTACCAAGAGGACACTGACAGGGACCTCGATTTGCTGCCATATTCTCCGAATTTGTGGGGCAACGTGTATAGCAATAACCCTAAAACCATTGCTGAGCTGATAACAGCCGTTTAGGAGGTCATCGACACCACCGATAAGGTTCCCTTTCCATGCAGCGACCGTGGAATATAAAATTATAAAGAATGTAGCAACCAGTCGCGGAAACATAAGTTATTTATCTTGTTTCAGATCGATTTCGACTGGTATCAGTGATCATCGCTGCTTTTTCCAACCGATACATGCCTTAAGTTGAAGTACTGTTCTTGGCAGATTTGTATCATGATAGAAATCTGCCAAGGACAGTACTTCAACATATGGCACGTATCGGTTAGAGAAATGCACCGATGTTGACTGATATCAGTCGAAATCGATTTGCAACACGATAAATGATTTATGTTTCAACGAATTTTTGCTACATTCTTTATAATTTTAGATACCATAGATGTTTCGACACTTCAGTGGGTCACGCAGAATTTCGCTATTCATCTGCGCCACATCGTCACCAATGATGGCAGGCATATCGAACATGTCATAACCTAAACCCATATATCTGTAGTGACGTTTACATGTTGAATAAAGTGTGTGCAAGCCGTAGTTTGTAACTAATTTACGTTTTTTCTCGTATAGTTCAGTAATTGTCCCTCTACAAGATACAAAACTGACATGGAAATCTCATAAAAGACATAAAAGGAGTGAACAAGGTGTAGATAGAAGGTCACGTAATATTAAGGGGTAGTTCTAGAGGTTTCAAATATGCTGGGAATGTGGAATAAAAGTCTCGCTAAGAATAAGGTAATTAGCCCCCCTATATTTTACAAAGTAACATAATGCTCGTATATGAAAGTCAGTAAATAATACACAGTCATTACATGAATACAGTTCCACTATTACGGTGTGTAGCAATAACAACACTCAAATATGGAGCGAATGATACCTCATACTGTGGAAGAAGCAACGATTTGGTGAATTAGTGTTCGTTCATTACGCTTGAAGCAAGATTCTAAAACGTTCTCTCAATGTATCTGTGAATCGCAATTGTAAGCCCCCGGAGTTATGATTTCAAAAGTGTAGTAGGAGACGCCGGGTAGCGGCATGAGTCATTGCCTAAGCGGGTCAGTAGTAACAGATGGTGAGGGCAAGCACCGAGCTCTTAAGAATGCGAAGGGCAATGCCCCAGCTGTATGTAAAATATGAAGTGTAGCAAGCATGTAAGGATTGTGACAGTGAAGGCGAATGATCGTCTTCGGTTTATTGGGAGAATTTTAGGAAAGTTTATTTCATCTGTAAAGAAGACCGCAAATATCACAACTAGTGCGACCTAGTCTTGAGTACTTCTCGAGTGTTTGGGTTCCGCAATGGGTCGGATTAAAGGAAGAATGGAACCAATTCAGAGGCGGGCAGCTAGATCTGTTACTGGTACGTTCGAACCACACACAAGTGTTACGTAATGGGAATCCATGGACGGAAGGCGACGTTCTTTTCGAGGAACGTTGTGGATGAAGTTTAGAGAAACGGCGTTGGAAGCTGACTGCAAAACAAATCTACGGCCGCCAGCGTACATTTCGCCTAACGATCGCGAAGGTAAGGTAAGAGAAACTGAGGCTCTTACGGAGGCATATAGATAGTCGATTTTCCCTTGCTCTGTTTGCGAGTGAAAAAGGAAAGAAAATGACTAGAAGTGGTACACGGTACCCTCCGACATGCTGTGTAGGGTGGTTTGCGAATTATAGATGTAAATGTAGATGTAGTAATAAGAGACGTTGCGTAGACAACCAAAGCTCGGAAGAAGTCACGTCAACTCAAATTAATACAACGTTCAAAGGTAGCAATATGAGGCTTACAGCTGCTACAGGAGACGAGAAAGATCGTAGGTAGAACTACTATAATTTTAGAAGCTGTGTTGACTGAGAGATTGTACGAATAAAGAGTACAGTTTTCAAGACGTCTGCCGTTACGAATTTTTCTTTGATATTTCTGCTGCCTGGACATGTGAGAGTTTATTGTGGACTCAGTAATGAAACAATACTTTGTGTTTTTACCAAAGTTTCTTGGTGCAAAAGGAAGAAAATTTATAGTTAAACATTAAACACTGTGGTGACATTGCTATAAACTAATGATAGCCGCGATATGTAGCCCTATATGCCAAGGAACGGCACTGCATTAGGTTAATACATAAAGCGGCAGTCAAAAGAAAACGAGACAAAAAAAGAAAAGTAAGAAAACTGTTTATGATTTCAAAATTAGTCGCCATAACTGTTAATATATTTATCCCACTATGAGACAAGACGGTCGAAGCCTTCATTGGAAAAAGTCTGTGGTTGCCTACGAAAACATGATTTTACCGTGGCGGGCCCATATGTTGCTAAGGTTATTTCGATTACGCTACAGACACTGGAAGCCCTTAAACATCCGCCATACAGTCTCGGTCTCTCCCCATGCAATTTCCATACTTTTGGAGGCCTGAATAAAGATATTCGACGCCATAGATTTACAGAGAAGTTAAACTTAAAACTTCGCTGGTTGAGAGCTCGTTAATGACGAGTATGTATGAATGTATGTATGTATGTATGTATGTATGTATTAAACCAGAGACCTAGAAACGACGGAGAGGCTTCGTCCCGCCGTAGCCCTCAGTGGTTCACAACCCCACAACAAGCCACATCAGTCCACCCACCCCACCGCCGCCCCACACCGAACATGGGATCACTGTGCGGGAACGTCTTATACCAGACGAGAGTAACCCCAAATGTTAGCGTGGTAGAATAATTATGGTTTACGCGTACGTGGAAACGGTGTTTGCACAGCAATCGCCGACAGAGTGTAACTGAGGCGGAATAAAGGAAACCAGCTCGCATTTGCCGAGGTAGATGGTAAACCGCCTTAAAAACCATCAACAGGCTGGCCGGCACACCGGACCTCGACCTTAACCCGCCGGGTGAATTCATGCCGGGGACCGGCATGCCTTCCAGCTCGGGAAGCAGCGCGTTGGACCACGCTGCTAGCAGGGCGGGCAATGACGTGTGATCGTAGGATATTGAAACTTTCTGGAAACATTTGTAAGGACATACAGAAAAGAAATAACGAATAAATCACTGAGAGAAACACATGTTAATTTCCACATGAGAGTGTAACATTTGTACCTTACCTACCGTATTTACGTCCAGGTTACAAACGTTTCCCAGCGTCACATTCTTCTACATGTGGAGTTTGTACCGATACCATTTCACAATTGTTCCCAGCACATTTCGAACGATAGTCCATGGAAAGTTCAGCTTTCGTGGCACAGCTCGTGCACTGCTTGAAGACTGCACATTGCGTCCAGCAGTGATGCCAGCAGAAAGTTTTTCAACAATTGGTGGCGCAATTGGCCGTCGCCCTCTCCCAAAATCAGACCCCAAATCGCCAGTTAATTCGAACTTACGAATCATGTTCCTCAGCCCTGATGCGTCAATCCTAGCGAAGCACAGCAGCACTACCGCTGTTGGTTTGATGAAACAGCTTTAAGAATTAGCCCTGCTCACCCTGTCCCGATCCATGATAACTGACTGCGACAGTAATGAACACTGATGCTTGAGCTTGAGCCGTATGTCGCCGTAACCAGTATCGGCTCACAACGGTAGGTAATGACACCACCAGCAGCGCACGGTCTGAACATCATTTGTAAGATATTAGGTACCCCTACGGTAAATATTTTTCCGTTTACACTGGCTCAAGTAGCGAAAGCTTTACTATAACTACCATGTACTTCAGGCGAAGATGCGCATTCCTGAATATAATCATGGTTTCGTCGGCAACGCAAATGTTTGTCCATGAAGGCATCGGCCGTCTTGTGTCACACTGGGACAACTGTATCATCTATGACGACGATTAGTTTTTAAATAATAAACAATTTACTTACTGTTTTCGAACTGTGTCATTTCCGTATGACTGCCACTTATACTTCCTGGGCAATAGCAGATATAAAACAACTGATACAGACATCAACCTGATGCGATTTCAAAACGAGAAAAGATCTTAAATAATGCGAATGGCCCGAGAACAGAACCGTTTCCTTACTGCATTGCACTTCCCCTGGATCCTTGGTTCTAAATGTATGTTGTTAACACTTTTAGCGAGCACGACTCATCTTGATTACTGAAAATGTGTTTTTGTATGTCCACTGATCACGTAGTATTTTAGCTGTCTCAAACACGAAAAGGCTCAAAATCAAGCTTAAGGTTAAATTTAACTTGACAAAAAGAAATTTCTCAGAGAAAGCCAAACATAATTCCTGAAACATAGGGCATATAGTCTCTACCACGATATCTCCTCTCATGAAATCACTTTATGCACCGGCATGAAGGTAGGTATTTTGCTTCCCAAATTCAAAGATGGCAACGGCTGCGTTCTGCGGCATATTGGGGTAATTGTCGTATTACACATTCCGCTTTGAGGAATAGGATGGATGAAGTGCAGACAACGGAGCACAAATCTCCACCTGGCCATTCTCTTTCAGGTTCTTGGAGGTCGCCTAAAGGTAAATGTCAGAATGGTTGCCTGATAACGACGTGGTAGCTTCCTTCACACTTCGTCTCCAGAATACACAGTGTATTTTTGCTGATTTTTCTCAGAATCGATGTTAAATTCGAAAAATTCTTTAATTTGTGGCTGAGGAATTTTGTGTGAGCTACCGTATATCTTCTAGGGGGCACAGAAAGCTGTGAGTCACACACAATAAATGAAGATAAAAATGCTGGAACAATAATAACGAACTAATTATTGCACATACTATCACATAATAAAATACGCGGCTGGACAATAGGTTATCACAACCAGAAAGACCCTGCCGATTTGATCTGAGCACATAAAGCCATCGAGGAAATAGTAGGTGTATTTTCAACATCGGCTGCCAGTAGATGGCGCAACGACCCAGCTACCAGAGCACCATCTCTCTGTACTTCAAAAGCGAATGCTCGCTGCCGTAAGGCTCAGTTTAGTGCAAACGCATAGAACAAGTAGACACAATGGCCCATAGAAGGACTGATGAGTCAAACCCCAAATGAGCGGATTTGAGAGAGGTCAAAGTTTGGTATTTGGAGCGGACATTTCTACAATTATTTCACAAGTTTGGCGTGCCGTGCCAGATATTGGACGCTTGATCATTCGTAAACACTTACACGAAGTTTTTAACGTCCACTCAGCGTAGATGCCGAAGATCATCGTATCGTAAAGGTAGCAGTGGCAAAACCTAGAGTTTCTGCAACACAAGTAAGAGTAACTGTGACCCCAGCCAGAGGGTTGACTACGAACTGTTGCTAACCGCTTTCCAATAGATGGCTATATGCCCGCATTTCTGTAGCCGTTTTTCCATTCTGACTATAGTATCGACGTTTCCGGCTCGAGTGATGACATCAGAGGAACATTTGGGGAATGAAAAAGCGCGCTTTGGTCTTCAGCAATTAAAACGGATTCTGCATGCACGCAAGTGATGCTAGTTCGCACGTAATATGTAGACAGAGTAATCTCTGGCCCGAAGAGTATATTCGCTCAAAACACTCCGCTTCTACTGCCGGGCCTAATGGTATAGGATTCACCCCAGGCCTAACGGTCCGATAAGCTAACACTCTTGGTTACCTTTGGTGTTTGCAGAGATAACGCTGACCACCGTTCATTATGTACAGAATTTTGTTCGACATGTTCCTCTGCCATTCTCGCAACAGGCAGGCAGTGAGCTGTTTCAACAGGATAATTCTCCACTTCACACTGCATTTCAACGACAATGTGTTGTGCAAGACGTGCAGTAATTTCCTAGTCAGCAACATCGTTATATATGTCTCCAATCAAGTGCGGGTGAAATATGACGGGACGACATTTCGTTCGTGCGAATTATCCGTCCTAGAGAGCTGCGTATATTGGTAGAGGAAGAGAGTAATAACGTATGGCGAGACTGTATGCAGAACGTGTATGATCAACTTTTTGCCAGTTAGTGGGTGAACAGCCGCCCGTAGAGGATACACCATGTAATAATACGCGTATTTTAGCTGTAGTCCGGACCTGATACGTCAGACTCGCCATGCTTCTCGCTCATTGTCTGGAAAGTTCAACATGTGCCTATTTGTAACAAGCGAAGTTAGAGAAGCTGTGTTAGTTTAGAGCGGCTGCAGAAGCGAACATACCAGAAGAGCTTGGTAGGCAGATTAGTGGCTGCCGCGTAAGCCAGCTCTCACGTCCGGCTCCACACACAAAACGCTAAATATTCGTAAACTTGCTTCTAAAGTAACATCATCGTGTGCGACAAAAATTTTCTGGATGCAACTCCGTTAATAAGGTATCAGTAATAGTAAAACCCGTCGCTGTAATGCGTAGCACAGTCCCGACGGAAACTGGACCTGCTAATAAAATACTTTGTTGCAGAGAGCATAAATAGGATTTGCTTCCTGTCCTGAAAGAGAAGAGAGATAAATTGATGAAGTGTTTTTGGTATACTGAAACGAAGCGAACTTCTACCTTCCCCTTGAACGTCATCTTTCAATAACAAATCGAACAATATCAGACAGAATATCTTTAAAATATGAATTTTTAATATTTTGACATACTGCTTATATTCAGCAAAATCGTGCAAATCCATAGAAGATGGTCTACAGGTAGAATCTGAATGTAAAGAAATAAAATACTCAAGGAAGACCCTGTACCAATAAGCAAGGTTGTGCGAACAACAGCGAGAGCGATAATCTTATTGTGAATAAATCAAAGACAGAATTTTATGAAATCTAATTGGTGGAAGCTACTGTCAACTGGAAGACGGTTCTCCAAAGATGTAATTTCAAATGCCTGAATGGCAATTGTCGACGAGGACGTATTATGATTCAAATCGGTAAATGATCTAATTACAGCCTCGCTCGACTGTTTCAGTTGCGTAGTTTGTCGAGAAAGGTCCGTGTCTAGATATACGGGATGTTGTTACAACCAGTCCTTTTGATGTTCTGTGGTAACCAGTTTATTCCAAAACAAAGCTTTCTTCTCTTTCAGAGTCCGCAGCTCGTGGTCGTGCGGTAGCGTTCTCGCTTCCCACGCCCGAGTTCCCGGGTTCGATTCCCGACGGGGTCAGGGATTTTCTCTGCCTCGTGATGACTGGGTTTTGTGTTATGTCCTTAGGTTAGTTAGGTTTAAGTAGTTCTAAGTTCTAGGGGACTGATGACCATAGATGTTAAGTCCCATAGTGCTCAGAGACATTTGAACCATTTCACTTTCAGCTTTTTGAGCGGAAAATAGTAGAAAATGTCTTCGGTCGAATAAATCAGCAGAAACAGGAGAACGTGGATATGGTAGTTCGTGTTTTGGTTGAAATATATCACGTCTCAAATATCTTAGGCTCGATAAGAAGTTAACTTCTTGCCTGAGCATACGATCGTAAACGTTATGTAACGTTGTTGACTGTAATACATCCTTCAGTTAAAGCCGCCTATATAGGGCGAGTTTTCCAAATGGAGATAAATTACAGGTAACGATCCCTCATATGATAGGGAACAAAGGAGGTAATGTGGGTTCCAACAAGGGTGGAGATAGAAGATCTTTGACACTGCAGATTTAAGTGATTGAGAGAACACAAGAGAACACACCAGGCAGGTGGTTATGCTTTGTCTGTTCTAATGTTTTAGATCCACACTCAAGAAGGTGGTCACCGAAGCACCGGAAGGTAGTAGCCACTTCACTCTTCATACCAGGCATATATTCCAGCAAGAGGGGGGGGGGGGGGGGGGCTTCCCTGCAGGAAGTACAGATATGCCTCTCATATGAGGCGTTGTGAAAGGATGACAGGTCGTACGAGACGGACCCCAATTATCCCCGCTCAATAATTGAGGCTGAACCGGTGCTGTTGAGTGCGCTTCCACCATACTTCGGGTATTCTCCACAGACAACAGGTGAGTGTTGTGAATGTTGACGCGAGTGCCCCTCGTTGATGTGGCCTCATGTGAGTAGCATGGGTGGCAGGAGACTTAGCATTTGGTGGCCTATGCAGCGAACCAGCGACAAAACGTAGCCGCTCAGGCAAATCCGTATGTAATAAGGCCAACACGATCTTCACCTGCCTACTCAATATAGTGGACGATGTTCAAATGTCCAAAATGTTAAAATGTGTGTGAATTCCTAAGGGACCGAACTGCTTAGATCATCAGTCACTAGACTTACACAATACTTAAACCAACCTATGCTAAGAACAACACACACACCCATGCCCGAGAGAGGACACGAACATCTGGCGGGAGGGGCCGCGCAAGCCGCGACATGACGCCTCAAGCCGCGAGGCCACTCCGCGCGGAGGATGATGTTCCAAATACACTAGTGGCCAATAAAATTGCTACACCAACAAGAAATGCAGATCATAGACGGGTATTCATTGGACAAATATGTTATACTAGAACTGACATGTGATTACACTTTCACGCAATTTCGGTGCATAGATCCTGAGACATCAGTATCCAGAACAACCACCTCTGGCCGTAATAACGGCCTTGATACGCCTGGGCATTGAGTCAAACAGAGCTTGGATGGCGTGAACAGGAACAGCTGCCCATGCAGCTTCCACACGATACCATAGCTCATCAAGAGTAGTGACTGGCGTATTGTGACAAGCCAGTTGCTCGGCCACCATTGACCAGAAGTTTTCAATTGGTGAGAGATCTGGAGAATGTGCTGGCTAGGGCAGCAGTCGAACATTTTCTGTTTCCAGAAAGGCCCGTACACGACCTGCAACATGCGGTCGTGCATTATCCTGCTGAAATGTAGGGTTTCGCAGGGATCGAATGAAGGGTAGAGCCACGGGTCGTAACACATCTGAAATGTAACGTCCACTGTTCAAAGGGCCGTCAATGCGAACAAAAGGTGACCGAGACGTGTAACAAATAGCACCCCATACCATCACGCCGGGTTATACGCCATTATGGCGATGACGAATACACGCTTGCGATGTGTGTTCATCGCGACGTCGCCAAACACGGATGCGACCATCGTGATGCTGTAAACAGAGCTTGGATTCATCCGAAAAAATGACGTTTTGCCATTCGTGCACCCAGGTTCGTCGTTCAGTACACCGTCGCAGGTGCTCCTGTCTGTGATGCAGCGTCAAGGGTAACGCAGCCATGGTCTCCCAGCTGGTAGCCCATGCTGCTGCAAACGTCGTCGAACTGTTCGTGCAGATGGTTGTTCTCTTGCAAATGTCCCCATCTGTTGACTCAAGGATCGAGAAGTGACTGCACGATCCGATACAGCCATGCGGATAAAATGCCTGTCAGCTCGACTGCTAGTGATACGAGACCGTTGGGATTCAGCACGGCGTTGCGTATTACCCTCCTGAACCCAACGATTCCATGTTCTGCCAACAGTCATTGGATCTCGAGCAGCAATGTCGCGATACGATAAACCGCAATCGCGATAGGCTACAATCAGACCTTTATCAAAGCCGGAAACGTGATGGTACGCATTTTTCCTCCTTACACGAGGCATCACAACGACGTTTCATCAGGCAACGCCGGTCAACTGCTGTTTGTGTATGAGAAATCGGTTGGAAACATTCCTGATGTCAGCACGTTGTAGGTGTCACCACCAGCGCCAACCTTGTGTGAATGCTCTGAAAAGCTAATCATTTGCATATCACAGCATCTTCTTCCTGTCGGTTAAATTTCGCGTCTGTAGCACGTCATCTTCGTGGTGTAGCAATTTTAATGGCCAGTAGTGTAGGTATTAGAGGTGGTCGCCGTGTTGGTAGTGGATTAATGCCCGCCCCGGTCTTATCACGTATTCATTGTGGAAAACGGAATCCACTACCTTTCGCTTCGTTTAGTGAACGTATGTCGTGCTGTCAATATCGCTGTAAGTGAATATAGTCAGTGTGAGTAGTAGTAGGATCATAAAAGACGTGTAAATACTCTTCGTGAATTCGAGTGCTTGTAACAGTCGTTACTCCGTAGGCCAAGTAGTGGGGCGCCGCTTCGGTTTGCAAAACGTCAACGCGGCTTATCATCGGCAGCAGCAGCACCGGTACCAACTGAAACCGGGCACATCGGCATCGACAACGGAGGTGGGATGTACCGTAGGCGACTGCAGAAACAGCAGATGCGTCAGCAGCAACGGCGTCTGTGCGTGCATATGAGTAGCGAAGAGCAAAGTAGCAATAAGGCCGCGAAACGTCATTCACCCAACGTGGGACTTAATTGTATCCTATGTGATCTGTTTTCACATCACAGACAAATATACTAGAAACTGAGTGTCTTTTAGCAAAATAGGAGTGATATTGTCTCCCAACACTACACACTGTTCATAATTCGGGATGCTTTCTCTATATCCACCCAAAAGCGTGGATACTGGAGAAAACTACTTGGTCTCTGCTGGCAGCAGCCGCCGCTAGTCTTTCTAGCTACAGCGGATCACCAAAATTAGTAATCACGGTTACTTCGGAAGGAAAACAGAACGATTGCACAACGAGCAGCAGAAGAACACGTGCTTTAAAGTGCAGTGCCTCTTCCGAAATGGCGTCGTCGATAAGGCCTTCAGATGCATCGACAGCGTACTACATCGCCGTGGTCGACGATATGCTGACGGGGCTTCAAAACGAATTGAGGAATAAGGGAACCTTAACAGTTATACCACCATCTGTGAGAAACAAATTTAGGACGACAGAATGAGGAGTTACGTAAAGAAAATCAGGATTTACATAAGAAACTAGGCAATGCCAATGCACCAGATACGGGTAGAACTAATTCAGTGTCAGGAATCGAGATAATAGATCCCAAAGCACAAAATCAAAGACTGAGAGCAGAAAGTACGTCAACTCCACTGTCCTTGGCGGCAGCTGCTGCCACTGGCTCAGCTACAAAATCAAAGAGCAAAGTAGAAGAACAGATACGGCAAGCCAAGTCGAGTGTCTCTTTTTTAAATCGGAAAACAACGTAGACGCGCAAGGCCACACGTGAAACAATCACTAAAACAATCAACGCAAGACAAGAACATGGAAACGTAGAGGCAATCAGATCCACAGCAAACATTTATTTTAGAAACAGAAACACAAGCAGATTAAAGGAAAACCATAGAAAAGGCAGCCCAACGAAAAGATATTAGATGTGAAGAGCCGAGGAAATTCCGACCTCTCCTTGCTGTGTACCAGATCGCAACTACCTTAACTGATGAGGAACTCCTGGAGGAACTGTATGAGATCAACTTAAGCGAACACATCTCAAAGGAAGAGTTCTACGAGGACGTTAAAATAAAGATCAAATCAGGTTCAAAAGGTAAACGAACAGTTAATAACGTTCTGGAAGTCACGACAGGGGTTTGTCTTCTGCTGCTACAAAGGGAAGGTGGCCACTTTCAGTTCGAGTCCCTACAAATCAAAGATTTTTTAGCTATTTATAAATACTTCAATCGCTGGATCCCAGGTCATCCACCAGAACGTTGTGATAAACAACCCGTCTATGGAAAATTTGCCAAACCAGGCCACAAGAAGTAAGAATGCTTAGAGGAATTCCCAATTGGATGTATACCATACTAATATAAAAACAGGATAAGTGATAAGGCAGGAGGACCTGATTGTCGTACCTAAAAGCAATTGTACGAAAGTCAAATAGAATGCACCGAATATGATATTACCGACAACGTTCATTAACATGGATTAAAACTACAACGGTCAGACATTAACTGTCTCCTTAGAAATAGGTACAGATACGCAAATAAACAATATATGCAGGTGCAAACATGAGTCTCCATCGACTAAAACGAAAGACTGGTGGAGTGCGGTCGCCCGGTGGAAACATGTGGGTATAGCAGAACTAACAGACCTAGAAACAGTCTTCCATCACTGCAAACGTGTGACATAATACAGCAAAGATATTTTAACATCACTCATTACGTAGGCGTGTGTGCAGGGAGCCATTGACTAGCACGTAGCAAGACAGTTAAAACACGACGTGTTCCACGGGGGGACTTTCCAGTCCGGACTTCTGCTACGAGTGGAGGAGTCACAAGAGGGAGTTTTCCACCAGTGTAGCGGAAAATGTAACAAAACAATAAAAAAATACACACAAGAGTAATCCCTAAAGTCCCTCAATGATACCCACACATTTTAATCTCCTTACACGGAAAAACAAGGAACAGACAGACATATTGACGTACCAGCACAAGAAACACAAAGATATAACACCTGTAAACAGTTCACTAGCTCAAAACACACCAATAAAATTACATTCAGAATATGAGTCTAGCAAATGCAGACCGTACGTAAAGCCTGTATGGTTTATATATGATGGCAGTGCACACTGCAAAGACACAGAAGGAAATACAGAGAAAGCACACAGTTGCCAAAGAAGCTCCAGGTAGGCGAACGATTTTCCAATAACATAACTACCCAAAGCGAAATGCAAAATACAAACACTCTACGTAATAATACCGTTACAAATACTTCAACGACACACAGTTACCAGCGTACGCTAGTAGAGAAGACAAACGTCCAAATGGATCACAACGTAACTGATCATGATTATCTTCAGAGTCACTTCCGCGTAAGTTAGAAGATAGGGCAATTTTTCAGACTGCGCTGCGTCTGGTGATACGTCTCAGTCACCTGTAAGGGGGAACATGTGTGTCCTGACAGCGAAATAGACAGACACAATGATATTTAGGACAGAGAGCATGCTAACCGACCGTGTGATGTCTGCTGACTCTTGGGACAAGCATACGTATGAATAGTGAGATTTTAAGCACAGATACATTTTATAAGGATATCGTGAGAGCGCATCGGCGCGTTTATTTTGACATTAAAAGAGACAACGCCGAAGTGCTATGCCTTCACTACATCCCCCCGCTGCGATCATCTTACAACTAAACTGTAATAGGAGCGCTTCGATTGCAGGAGAACTGGGTAGACTTCTGAACGACGAACAAACAGATACACTACTGGCCATAGACGTGAAATCCAATCGAAAGGAAGAAGACGCTGTGATATGCAAATGAACAGCTTTTCAGAGCATTCACACAAGGTTGGCGCCGGTGGCGACACCTACTACGTGCTGACATGAGGAATGTTTCCAACCGATTTCTCATACACAAACAGCAGTTGACCGGCGTTGCCTGATGAAACGTTGTTGTGATGCCTCGTGCATGGTGGATAAATGAGTACCATCAAGTTTCCGACTTTGATAAAGGTCGGATTGTAGCCTATCGCGATTGCGGTTTATCGTATCGCGACATTGCTGCTCGCATTGGTCGAGATCCAATGACTGTTAGCAGAATATGAAATCGGCGGGTTCAGGACGGTAATACGGAACGCCGTGCTGGATCCCAACAACTTCGTATCACTAGCAGTCGAGATGACAGGCATCTTATCCGCATGGCTGTAAAGGTTCGTGCAGCGACGTCTCGATCCCTGAGTCAACAGATGGGGACGTTTGTAAGGCGACAACCATCTGCACGAACAGTTCGACGACGTTTGCAGCAGCATCGACTATCAGCTCGGAGACCATGGCTGCAGTTACCCTTGACGTTGCATCACAGACAGGAGCACCTGCGATGGTGTACTGAACGACGAACCTGGGTGCACGAATGGCAAAACGTCATTTTTTCGGATGAATCCAAGCTCTGTTTACAGCATCACGATGGTCGCATCCGTGTTTGGCGACGTCGCGATGAACACACATCGCAAGCGTGTATTCGTCATCGCCATAATGGCGTATCACCCGGCGTGATGGTATGGGGTGCTATTTGTTACACGTCTCGGTCACCTTTTGTTCGCATTGACGGCCCTTTGAACAGTGGACGTTACATTTCAGATGTGTTACGACCCGTGGCTCTACCCTTCATTCGATCCCTGCGAAACCCTACATTTCAGCAGGATAATGCACGACCGCATGTTGCAGGTCGTGTACGGGCCTTTCTGGAAACAGAAAATGTTCGACTGCTGCCCTAGCCAGCACATTCTCCAGATCTCTCACCAATTGAAAACTTCTGGTCAATGGTGGCCGAGCAACTGGCTTGCCACAATACGCCAGTCACTACTCTTGATGAACTATGGTATCGTGTGGAAGCTGCATGGGCAGCTGTTCCTGTTCACGCCATCCAAGCTCTGTTTGATTCAATGCCCAGGCGTATCAAGGCCGTTATTACGGCCAGAGGTGGTTGTTCTGGGTACTGATTTCTCAGGATCTATGCACCCAAATCTCGTAAAAACGTAATCACATGTCAGTTCTAGTATAATATACTTGTCCAATGAATACCTGTTTATCATCTGCATTTCTTGTTGGTGTAGCAATTTTAATGGCCAGAAGTGTATAATGTGCCTGCAAACGCAGTATAAGCGTGGCAGGCGGGAAACTTCCAGGCCTTCCCAAACATCTCCTAACAATTACTGCGATCCAAGATGCCAAGACTGTGATTGTAATAGCAAATATAAATGACATAGTCACAAAAATAACACAACTTCGTTCTGAACATATAGCCACAGCTGAAATTATGCACTGACTAGAATCTTCGATTATTACACACATGAATGCACAGTATTCCTACGATATAAAGCCTTTTGCTAACCAAATAAGAACTATAACAAAAAATTTTATTGACGTAAGACCACTCATGCTTGGTGGCGTAAATGCACGGTCGATGCTATGGCATGTAGATAGAACAGACAATAGGAGAAAAGTGCCACATTCAGTGACCACAACGAAATACTCATCCACACACACACACACACACACACACACACACACTCTCTCTCTCTCTCTCTCTCTCTCTCTCTCTCTTCACAGAAACGAAAAATAGCTACTTCATTTAAACAAGGCTGACTGGCAAAAATTAAGGGACGTGGTTGAAGAATTTTCTCTCTGTACCATCAATAGTAGCGTACGCTAAAAAGCAAACATTCGGACGGACCTGCTTCAAAAGGCACAACAGTTAGCTATCGCAAAGACCAACCGTGCATCGAAACAGGAACCCCTCTAGTCCACTGAGTAAGGAAAGACGCTAGATTCAAAAGGAAACGTCACCAAAAAGCAAAAACAGCACCACAGAGAGAAGTAAGACTACGGAATATACAAGACCAGTCAATATGACTGGAACAATTTTGTCAAAACTCAGCTACAAAACAATGTATGGGGAGAACCATTCGAACGTCAAACACGTAAGATAAAAAACGCCGACAGTGTTGTCAGTTTTTGGGCGTACAGATAGCAATGTTACAAAGGGCTGGATATGTTCAGCATAGTGTCTAAAGATGAAGCTTCTCCCTGAAGACGAAAAGACGATTGACACAGACTTGCAAATGCAAGTGGATGACACCTACACAAATGGCCCTGTTACTGTCCCATTTGTATAAGAAGAGACCTAAGAAATACTAAAAAATACAGTTGCAAAGATAAAAAATGGTTCAAATGGCTCTGAGCACTATGGGACTTAACTTCTGAGGTCATCAGTCCCCTAGAACTTAGAACTACTTAAACCTAACTAACCTAAAGACATCACACACATCCATGCCCGAGGCAGGATTCGAACCTGCGACCGTAGCGGTCACGCGGTTCCAGACTGCAGCGCCTAGAACCGCACGGCCACACCGGCCGGCAGTTGCAAAGATCACCTGTTTTCTAACAGAGTTAGTGAATCAAGCATTGCTCCAATGAAAGATCGTTGTCTTGTGGTAAACTACGACCGTGGTAACCGTAAAAAATATCAGAGGATCGGGATCCCAGTAGATCCAAAGACTTACAAGCTCATCCGTTCTTGAACACATTAATAGGAGCACTGCGCAGTTACTGTATTGGTCACTAAATAAGAAGCCACCAGCTGATAAACCAATCACTTTATTTGACATGTTCCGGGTAGAGCCCATCCTCAAATCTTCTGAAAACCAATAATAGATACCAAATAAAATGAAATGTAACTGTATAAAAAATGTATATGAGTAGAAACTACAAGTATCGTCAAAATGTCAAAATTAAACAGCTGAAATATACACCTTGAACATCTTTGTGATCAGATGCATATATATATATATATATATATATATATATATATATATATATATATATATATATATATATGTGTGTGTGTGTGTGTGTGTGTGTGTGTGTGTGTGTGTGTGTGTGTGTGCGTGTGTGTGTGTGTAACAAATAAAGCTGTCGTGGACAGTTTAAGCCAACAGAGAGCGTTGATGAATACAAAAGTAGTGCACATCTTCTTGTTGAAGTAAGTGATTGGTGCAGCCATAACAAGCTCACGATTTTGGCAAACAAGACATCATATTTACTGATCAAAGGGGCTGCAGAGGAACCTCACCATTAGACTGAACAACACTAGCATCAAGAGAAAAATAACAAGATACCTAGGGATACACGTCGATGAACTATTGACATTCAACGAGCACGTAAGGCTTCTAAGCGAAAAAGCGACAAGACTAATACCAAGCTTGTCACACGAAACTCAGCTTACCATAGACAACCATAGCAGGCATTACGAATGTATCATACAGCCCTCTTTGATTCTATTATGCGATTCGAAAATGCCTGAGCACATCGAGCAACAAAACCATTTTGAGGCTTGGACAAAGAATGTCAGGGCTATTTGGCACCACGTCCATGGAAGCCCTAAACGTCGTATTTGCAACATAACCGTTAGACACAGAGCAGCAGCATACTGGCTCTAAGGGGGGGGGGGGGGGGCTAGGCAAGGCACATGAGGTAACAGGGGAGCCTATTACAGAAAAACGTCCATTAAATCTTTGGAAGGTTGAGACATGACAAAAAAAAATTCAAATGGCTCTAAGCACTATGGGACTTAACATCGGAGGTCATCAGTCCCCCAGACTTAGAAATACGCAAACCTAACTAACCTAAACACATCACACACATCCATGCCCGAGGCAAGGAAGCGAACCTGCGACCGTAACAGCCGCGTGGTTCCGAACTGAAGCACCTAGAACCGCTCGGCCACCACGGCCGGCGCCAAGACGAAAAGAATAGGAAACATCTGACAAGGGCCGTTGGGTCGTCTTCTCCTTCTTCACGAACATTCGAGAATGGTTGAGACTCAGACACGTTGGCATCAGTCGCTGCATGGTACACTGACTGACGGGCCATAGTTCTTACCCTAAACATCTGCACCGCTTTGGTTGTAGGCAAAAATGGTACACGTGAATGTGGGGAACATGGATCCCGCGAACACATAACACTACATTGCGCCACACACATACACGTAAGACCGAAGACAAAAAGCAAAGACTTAAGGCAGCTTATAAGAAACGTAGTTAAATGGAGCATACTTAACCTCACCACTGATAAACTACCACGAGTGCTACACGAGATTTATAAGCAGAAACGACCATATAAAATATATGTACAGCATAACAGCACCGAGCGAGGTGGCGCAGTGGTTAGTACACTGGACTCGCATTCGAGAGGACGACGGTTCAGACTCGCGTCCGGTCATCGTGATTTCCCTATTTAGCTTCAGGCAAATGCCGGGATGGTTCCCTTGAAAGGGCACGACCGAATTCCTTCCCAATCCTTTCCTAATCCAATGGGACCGATAACCTCGATGTTTGGTACCCTCCCCCAAATTAACCAACCAGTATAACAAGACTCAACTATACAAATACGAAAGCATAGACAAGAAGTGCCCTTTGGGGAGACGAGGCTCGAGGCCACCCTTCCAAGGCTCCTCTCGCGCTTATGGCGCCCGCAATTGGAGGAAGTAATTGTACTAACAAATAGTATTGACATACATCATAATCACATAGAGCTAATATCACGACATACTTACATATATAGGAAACATAGAAGAACATAACATGCTGATTCAGGTGAGACAGGCTCGAAGTGTTTATTGAAGGACTCCCACTTGAAATAAACAGGTAAAGGGACCTCTTTTATTACCTAAATGTTTTCTTCCGTATGATTTTTTCTTCTAAAGAATACAGTAAAACTTGTTTGCTCTTTTTAAGATGTACTTTTTGTCTCACGTTTTTTAATTAACAACACGCAGAGTGTGTGTCTGTGGATTTGTTACTAGATTTTAGTAGAAAACGACCCACCATGGTTACCAAGGTTATGGATCATTCTGTAATGCTAATAAACAGGTAATTACAGCCGTTTGTTCATCGGACAGTTTCTGCTCCTTATCCACTCAATGATCGTTTACTGCAGTTTGTCCCCATTTAGCAAAATCACCGTGTGTATGAACGGCTTCCTTTATTCATAATCATTCGGTTCAAAAATGGTTCAAATGGCTCTGAGCACTATGGGACTTAACATCTGTAGTCATCAGTCCCATAGAACTTAGAACTACTTAAACCTAACTAACCTAAGGACATCACACACATCCATGCCCGAGGCAGGATTCGAACCTGCGACCGTAGTGGTCGTGCAGTTCCAGACTGAGGCGCCTAGAACCGCTAGGCCAACAGCGGCCGGCCATAATCATTCGGTAACACACTATTGCAAGAGAGCGTACGCAGCCTCTCCCTCTCTCTATGTCTTTTCCAGTCTCTCTGTCCCTCACTTCTTAACAATGAATTTTTTTCTTAAAGTTTGGACTCGCGTAGATGAAGTTGAATCCAAAGACGGAAACAAATCTTTTCTGCCACTCCATCTAGGACCAAATGAAAACTTATCTTAAATTATATACAGCAAATCAAAAAAGCCATACCACAGATAAAATAAGAAAACCGAGTAATGAAATAAAACGATGATTTCTGTTGCTGGGGAAATGGTTGTATTACTCCGTGGTACCAGTGATCAAAACTTACATTTACGAGACGACCCTCCCAAGACCTATTACTGCTGCCTTTTGGTGTCAAATATCAGTCAGCAATTTAAAAGTATTCTGTAATGCCATTTAGCATTTGTCACTTAACCAAGCCTTTATTTTCCGCTGTTGTTCTCTCAAGTAGTACATAAAGCTCTCAAATTCTGGTTTATCAGAACAGAGGAATCCAATACAGCTGAGTAGACCACACAGTTGCTCACAAAGCTGATCTGTTTCATCCCTGGTCTAGCGAGGCTACAAGGCAATGTAAGAAAAAGATATGAGAAAATTCTCAGCAAGGGTCGGCGCAAGGTACGAGTTTGCGTCAGTCAGAGAGGGACGACTGAATGGCAGAAGTGCCTTGTGGGCCCGTATGTTCCTTGGCCTCTTTGTCATGATGACTGAGACATACGCAAAATCCAGCACTAAAATCACTTGCGGTTTGTTAATCCCCCAATGATCACGCAAATTAAATACTTCATTCGGCTTCTACCGTTACTATATATGAAAAAGCGCCCTTATTTTATGTTGCTCGCCGTGCATGGTGTACGAGCACAGTGAAGGCCCGAAGAGTTTAAGAAATTGGCTCTGAGCACTATGGGACTTAACTTCTGAGGTCATCAGTGCCCTAGAACTTAGAACTACTTAAACCTAACAAACCGTAGGACATCACACACATCCATGCCCGAGGCAGGATTCGAACCTGCGACCGTAGCGGTCACGCGGTTCCAGACTGAAGCGCCTAGAACCGCACGGCTACACCGGCCGGCCCCGAAGAGTTTATTAATTAATCAACTCATTGAAATGTTACAGCTTGCTAACTAATAATTTTGTTACGCATTCATCTTAAGCATGTCCCGATTAGAATACTTTCATTGTTGAAAATCACTGTCCACAGCTGTGCAGCTCGTAAAGTACACAGCTTTGTGTGTGTGGCACTTACATTGCTTAAACTGACACATACGCTTATTATTAGAATCACGCGGCAAGGCATAACAAAACTACAGGCTCTATGGGTGATGAAGTAGCGCTAAAACTAAAAAATAACTAACGATCACCAAAATTCCGTCGCCTTTCAGAATAACTCGAGAGGTAAGGAAAGATGTATAACCACTGCGGAGGAAAATACAAAGCAGGATTGCCGGACGGAGATTTGGACTCCTCTTCTGCGGCAGCTCTTTAGGTGAGAATGTGCAAGAACCTACCGAAAAATTTTGTCGGAAATGGAAGCTGAGAACTGTTCTGAGAACACTTCTTCACGAGAAGCGAATATTTTCCCGTTATTGCACCAACCGTGGCCAACGTATGAATGAAGGCCTGTTATTAGTTTTAGTTGATTTCACACCTACTTTATATTTCTGTCTTAAGTACATTTGACCAGCAGATATGAGGCGTACTGCATAGTACTGAGTTTAAGAAGACAGAGCGTTTGCATTATGACTGCCTTTACTATGAATGAAGTGCATTCCGCAACAGAAGCACTTCGTTGGTTGCCGGCTATAAAACTGATGCATTTTCCGAAACCTGCGAATGGTTTGAGACCAATAACATATGCGTCACCGTGCATGCTCTTGAATGTCGTTAACAACTAAAGGTACGCGAAACACATCTAAGAGATGTCACTAGAACAGCCGTGACGCTCGATTAATGTCGAGGTTTCTGACAGGCTCATTTTCAGGTGCTCAACAAAGATGCGTGGGTGCCACCGAGGATGTTGCCGAACTGGAGGGTCTTAGAGGAATTCTATTCAAGTACATATGAATGATGTAGTCCCACCGCCCGTCATCGCGTCACAGCAGGGTTGAAAAAGAATACCTTTGCTAATTCGGATCACGTTCAAACTTCATCGATGGCTCTGAATGGTCTCTAGTGGTTACACCCTGTATACTAGAGCAAAAACCGCTGTCTCGCTACATTACACAGATCACGTTCAATGACGTTGAAACCCACGATGTCCTCAGAATAGGGCTGAAACACATAGGGTTGGCACCAGTGTCGAATGTTATTAAAAACGTCGTCCTGCTGCTCATCCACTGTGAACAGTCGTTTTCGACCACGAAATGTTTGTGAATGAACTCCCAAAGGGAAAGGGTGGTTTCATTGACGCTCTTTAGCACACCTGTGAGGTCTTTTCGTGACTGTTCTGAGGGGTGGTATGCCTGAAATGTTTTTTTCGGTCACGTATGAGAAAATCGCATCAATTCAAAGCCGGGTGTCGTGGTTCTGACCTCCATAGCAAATGAGCAAATGTGAAATGTGGGTAGGAGTGTGACGCCCTTACTATCGTGTGACGTTTCCATGGTGGCGTTGGGCAAAATCTTGGCAAAATTTGGTGTCAATGTGAGATCACTAACCTACCCTATAGGCCACATGAGCTTCTGATTTGTGACGCTTTTTGCACAAGTGCCGACACCTTGGTGTAGTAAGCGTAACCTATCCAGAGGGCATCACGCTTTTCCACAATTACAGAGGAAGTTTGTAGGCAACTTTGAGCCAATTTTCGACCTTATGCGTCACAGTGGCAAACATTTACGGGGTTTCCAAAAAGCTGTCCCGTAATTTTGTTGCGCAGTGCATGTTATGGGGACATTCACGTCGAACCTTTTGGTCAAGTGGTACACCACGTGACTGGAAACCAAGAGGTTGCGGGATCGAACCCCCGTTGAACGACGGAGATTTCCCAGTCTGCTCTTAATCTCACCTTCAAATTTGAGTAATGTGTAAATTCGCCAGGATCGACAGGTGTATCTGATTCTACGTTAAACTGTAGGTCTCCTTTCCTCGGTAGGATTACTGGGGTAGATGAGGGGCTCTCAAGGTGCCGAAGTGGCGTGAACGAAGAAAGCGATCTCGTATAAATTTTCATTTGTCAGCATATTCTTGCAGATTCTAACGATTCAGCCACTGTTGCAACTCCTCTTCATCAGAGTGATGCACCTTAGCTTTGTTTCTCTGAATACGTCAACGGTTACATAGGCGTAAATTTTTATGAACAAATATGTTTCGAAATTAGCGCCGTCTGATACACAGTTAAATGCGACCTAATTTTCTGTGGACAAAATACTTCGTGAAATATATAGGCCATTAAAGTGGATCACATTTTGTGCTTGAATTTTAATGACGTAAGCTAACAGTAAGGCTTTAACAAAACCACGATGTAAAGTGGAGAAACTCAAAGCAGTTTCGACTTTCATATGAATGGTTTCAACAAACTGTGAGTTGCAGAGCACGAAAGAAAGATAGTATATCACTGACCAATCTGGGGGTAGTTATAAATAAACCTTCCCATCAATAAAGTTGTTATTACATTGCAGTTCTTCCGAGTGCGATGTAACAACAAAAAATGGGGAACGTAGAACACTCACGCAATGGTATTATGTTAACGTAAAACAACACAGAATTTGGTGGCGCAAAAGTGAACGAACAGTCAATACGCCTCCACCGAGAAGGGCATGTCAACAAAAGGCCGTTAAAGTTATTTGTAGATTCTGATCGATACTAAGGAATGCCGAGCAATGTTCATAATGATCGCCAGGCAGTCTCCAGCTCGCCGACGGCAGATAACCGTAACTCCTCTGCTCTTCATCTCACGGAAATAAGAGCGATAATAAGTCAGCACAGCTGAGTTGTAATAAGAATATTCACGTTCAGATTTACAGTATATTCCTAATACTTTCGTGCAAGAATTCAACTGACAGATAAATGAATTTTTAAAACGAGTAATATTTTCACATATTTCAAGTAAATAAATATGAGCCATTCTACTACGATACGGGGCAGTAGCCAGACACGGCAGCGGCCCATAGTAGGAGAAAATGTCGCGCTACTTTCCACATCTTTGGTGGTTTTCAGCTGCGTTACGATAACAACATTTGCTTGTGTTAATTAAACCCACGAAACAAGTTTCAACAGCTCGATTGCCTTTCTTTTCGGTACGTCATAAAACTCGGATGGAACAGGAGTACAAATCGAACACTGGAGATCAAGTTTAAGCTCCCTGTTGTGCAGTATAACACAGGTAACAACAGATTCAATTTAACAGAATTTTTGTGGTGTCACCGCCAGACACCACACTTGCTAGGTGGTAGCTTTAAATCGGCCGCGGTCCATTAGTACATGTCGGACCCGCGTGTCGCCACTGTCAGTAATTGCAGACCGAGCGCTACCACACGGCAGGTCTAGAGAGACGTACTAGCACTCGCCCAGTTGTACGACGACTTTGCTAGCGACTACACTGACGAAGCCTTTCTCTCATTTGCCGAGAGACAGTTAGAATAGCCTTCAGCTAAGTCCATGGCTACGACCTAGCAAGGCGCCATTAGCCTTACAGTGCTTGTATTTAAAGAGTCTCATTTGTATCGTCAAGAGCGATGTACCACAATGATGGATTAAAGTTAAGTATTACAGTAGCTACGTACTTTTCTTTATAGCATTCATTACGTATCCTGTTTCAGACCTCACGCCAGCCGGCGTGTGTAACGCGTGCATTTCGGCTACTTCCGAGTGGCGTGGCTGTCTTGATACGCCACAACAATTTTCTTGCAAAAAAACAATTTCCATTGGAACTTGTTAGAATTATGTTAACATGTTACCTTGGAATAATTTTGTTCTGTCAGAACGTACACAATTCGAGGAGTCAATTCAATACGTTGAAGTGTCGAATGCCCTTCGAGTAAATTATAGACCACTACACATTTAATGGTCACAAAAAGCTCTGCTATCTGTTTAAGCTAATATACTGTAGTAAGCATACATCGCTGACTAGTTCCATGCGGTAGTGTTGATAACCGCTAACATAGGTCCATCTTCATATAAAAGGTGTTTCCAGGATGACGATACAAACTTTCAGAGATGGTGAAGGAGGGAAACTCAGAAACCGTAGTCGAGAAAGGTCACAGTCGGAAGGTATTATGCGAAATAAGTGTCAATGTCACACGACATACAACACGCCGATGACTGCTTTCTTTTTGAAACACGATTCTTTCTGCGCACAGTATTTGATAAGCTTTAATCTGTGTTAAATTCTATAAAATATTCTGACAATAATTAACACATGCATTATATACCCTTAATATTGACATCGACTGTTATTTCTAACTTGCACTTGGAATTAACCTAGTATTTATCCTTACGATTACTATTTGCTATCGTCAGTGTCAAATCACTGACCCTAAGCAATAACAGATACGAGTATTTAGACACAGTTTTTTTCCGGAGAACCAAATGAATATCTAGTTTATTACATTAACGTTTGCATTTAATCATCTTAAAGTTTCTTCAGAGAATATTCAGTTAATAAGTTTCACTGGTAACATATCGACACTTTCTCGGCATTATGGTCAGATAATGATAAATGTCGAAAAGTAACTCGCCATTAACCGTGCAAAGTGCTGCGAGTCTTATAAGAATACTTAATTCGCTGGCTAGTGCCTTATTTTTTTTTATGCCTGCTTTAGCATTTAAGTGACATATTTAAGCTATGTCCTCAGATCATTTCGTAGAGGCATACCGGTAGAAAATCTTTAGGTTCTGAAATGAAACCATGAAGGTTTCGACATATATTTCCTGATGACGTTGAAGGACACAACTGTTGAGAGATGGTGGACTTTATTCAAAATAACGTGGCTTGAAAACCGAAAAGATTTTGTTAATATATGTCCTAAGACAAAAAAATGTGCACGAGGAAAGAGTTATGCAAATTGGTCACAAATTGTTATTCATAAAGGTATCGACGGAAAAACTTTGGCCTCCGGTGGATGAATGTGTGACGATAAAAAACCATTTCACCACGCAGCTGGCAAGGATAGTGAACAGGGGACATGTCGATACCAGGGAATTAAGTCTTTGGGAATTTCTTTCCGTGTATTCAGTAGGATAATAAATATGCCTCGCAGACAGGCGCACGAAGTTGGATAATAACTATGTCCCACAAACAGTCGCTTGAACAATGCACACGGGTGTCAAAATTTGACAGAGGGCGTGCAGCTGGGCTCAAGGAAGTCGGTTGGAGTAATCAGCTAACGGCTCGAAATTTGAATAGGAGCGATGCCACTATTTCACGATCTTGGCAGGAATGGGTGTACCACGGCCGAACACAGCTTCAAGATGGAAGAGATCGACCTAGGGAGATGACCGAACGTTAGAACTGAGCAATCGTCAGAGAGTCAGTCACAGCCCCGGATTCATCATCACGATTCACCAGACGTGAAACTGGTGTTTCATTGACCACAAGGGTCATAAATTTGTGAAGCTCTTTCTCTTGAACAAAAAAAAAAAATAAATAAATAAAAAATAAAAAAAAATTCACAAAATTTTTCTGAAATTGTTATCATTTGCTTTTCTGCATATGTACATCACACCCACCGATTTTCTTCCCACTGGGATAATTCTTTCGTGGTCATCCTTTTTTGACTGTCTTTAAGCAGTTTCCGCTGGACGTTCAATAATGGTTCAAATGGCTATGAGCACTATGGGACTTAACTTCTTAGGTCATCAGTGCCCTAGATTTGGAACTACTTAAACCTAACCAATCTAAGGACATCACACACATTCGAACCTGAGACCGTAGCAGCAGCGCGATTCGCGACTGAAGCGCCTAGAAACGCTCGGCCACGGCAGCCGGCCCGCTGGATGTGGCCAACAGTCTGCTTAAAGATGCATCTAAACATTAAGTACATTTGAATGGATGGTAATACTTCTGAAGAACGGATGGATGAAATGATGTGCAGGTCATTCGAAAAGTCGCCTTAAATTCGAACGAAAGGTCAGCTACATGCCAGGTTTAAACGAGTTGATTGGAGAGGCAATAATAAGATATGTGTTTCTAATATCCGGCTATTTAACTCATAAATTTCTCACATAATTTCCACAGAGGAGTTCGACTAAATGGTAATGTACTAGCAGCTTCATCAGCATATCTGCTACAATCGCCAACTGAGCATTAATGAAATTTGTAAACAAATGGATCTGGTACAAACTGTGCCTTATAGTCAGAATTTAAACGGAAGGACATACTTGCTTAGCAGAGTGAGTCATATGGCTCATTCTTAACGGTTGTTCCTCTTGAAATATTCAAAACAGTATTACTAATGTAGAAGATGTTCAAAATGACCACATGGCCTTCGATATAATTTTGTGGTTGCCTTCTTATGGAACTGCATACCGCATTAAGATAATAAGCTAGAAATATTTTGCACTAACATTTTTATAATGAATGAGTGGTATTTACCGCTCGCAGAACTGAAAATCTACCAAGTTTTTTTATGAGAGTATTTGAAAGAATTCCTCAGCGTGTACCACGTAAGCTCAGCGGATAAATCATTACTGACCCCCCGAAAGAGCACTCACTTCGATTTTGTTTTTAGCAAGCCGGGGTAACCTATTTTTCCTCTGTTTTATTGGTGTCTGCTGTAATCAGTTTCGATTAATCGACATGAATACTGCAAAAAGGTGCAAATGGCTCTGAGCACTATGGGACTTAACATCTGAGATCATCAGTCCTCTAGAACTTAGAACAACTTAAACCTAACTAATCTACGGACATCACACACATCCATGCCCGAGGCAGGATTCGAACCTGCGACCTATCGCTCGCGCGGTTCCAGACTAAAGCGACTGGAACCGCTCGGCCGCACCGGCCGGCCATGAATACTTCAATAACCTCTTAGCGTAGTTACTGTAGCGATACTACGTCTTTGGCGATACTGTATGTTTTCAGACCAATAGGATCAATGGAACTCGTTTGTGGGTGTATGGTCATGTGGTGCTGCTCGTCTGAAGAGGAGTGGACACACACTCTCCAGATTCTAGTCTGTGCTGCGTTGTGGAGTCGATGATTCTTGTCTGTTCTGATGTTGAAAGGGAGATTAGTTTTGTCTACATCATGCTGTTGTGCAAGTACTGCAATGAAGAAAGGTTTGGATGAGACTATTTTAATTTATTTAGCGTGTTGCAACTTACTGCGAGAAGCGAGGTTAGATTGGTATTGCGAATCTGCCATTAGTCCGGCAGCAAGCATGGCGCCGTGTTTTACTGCGCAGTAAAATAAATGGTCATAGGTTGCACGTATGTAACTGAATGGAAGCTGATTATAGCACCGTAAATTACCTTTTCTCTTCGTCACTTTGCAATTTCAAGACTGCTACCCTCTCGCGAAATAGAAAACAAATTTTTTTGCTTGTTAAAAACTTAAGACATGCGAACGTGATGTCTCGTTTGTTTGGCGAGAATAATAATCTCGAATTTGTGGTTCTGAATATCAATGCTGATTTTTAACTTTGCTTTCTTGTGTGCTGTGGCAATACACAACTTTACTAATCTAATTTTTTCGGATTTATTTCAAAACATCTTGGGATCTGTTCTACATGGCAGCCATATCGTTTTTTTTTTCTTTTTTTCACGAGAGATAAGTACAAGAGTCTTACGCACTGTAATAGAAAGGGCATTCTCCTGCTGAGCTGCCACTACTCTGTATAGTGTTAGGTTTCAGGTGCTGATAAAGAAAGGTAGGTCGACGTCTGGTGCTTGTTCAGTAAACCTGTTCACGATTATCGTTTTAAGTAAGACCAACACTCAAGATGTAGACACTTATTCAGACAATGTAAATGCTTTTTCATACGAAAGCAATGTTTACACAGTTGATAAGATACCCTCATGGCATAAATGGACGCTCTATGCAGAAAACTGACACCGTCCTGTTTGATTCACCAATTTTATAAATCAATACTCACCGCTTAATAGTAATACTAGTAGCATTTTAGGTCCCTGTTTACTAGTAGCGCATTAATATGAAAGTACATGTGTGTGTGTGTGTGTGTGTGTGTGTGTGTGTGTGTGTGCGCGCGTGTGTGTGTGTGTGTGTGTTACTGTTCCTATTAAGCTTCATGAGTCACATCCGGTTTCCAAATTGTTTTCCTAGGGCATCAAACTCTCACATTTTGCATATTTTCTGCGTTTAATGGGTTAATCATAAGCGCGGTGTCTTTTCTGTCAGACATGTCCGACGGAACAGACACCACGCATATACAGGGTGTTACAAAAAGGTACGTCCAAACTTTCAGGAAACATTCCTCACACACAAAGAAAGAAAATATGTTATGTGGACATGTGTCCGGAAACGCTTACTTTGCATGTTAGAGCTCATATTATTATTTCTCTTCAAATCACATTAATCATGGAACGGAAAGACACAGCAACAGAACGTACCAGCGTGACTTCCAACAATTTGTTACAGGAAATGTTCAAAATGTCCTCCGTTAGCGAGGATACATGCATCCACCCTCCGTCGCATGGAATCCCTGATGCGCTGATGCAGCCCTGGAGAATGGCGTATTGTATCACAGCCGTCCACAATACGAGCACGAAGAGTCTCTACATTTGGTACCGGGGTTGCGTAGACAAGAGCTTTCAAATGTCCCATAAATGAAAGTCAAGAGGGTTAAGGTCAGGAGAGCGTGGAGGCCATGGAATTGGTCCCCCTCTACCAATCCATCGGTCACCGAATCTGTTGTTGAGAAGCGCACGAACACTTCGACTGAAATGTGCAGGAGCTCCATCGTGCATGAACCACATGTTGTGTCGTACTTGTAAAGGCACATGTTCTAGCAGCACAGGTAGAGTATCCCGTATGAAATCATGATAACGTGCTCCATTGAGCGTAGGTGGAAGAACATACTGACGAAACTAAAATGAGCTCTAACATGGAAATTAAACGTTTCCGGACACATGTCCACATAACATCTTTTCTTTATTTGTGTGTGAGGAATGTTTCCTGAAAGTTTGGCCGTACCTTTTTGTAACACCCTGTATATAGCGCAACCAGTGTAAGTGCAAACATGTAGTACTTTAATATGCACACATAAAAGTGTGTAGGTTGTTTTCTCTGCGTCGACAACCTTCCCACAAACACTTCACATTATTTACTACTTGATTTTTCTCTGCATGGGCGTAACTGCACCACAACTTGGACTATCACTGTTAGTATAGAATAACAGTTTTACATCAACACGTCCACACTTCAACACCTAACCTTATACCCAGGGAAAAATAAGCGTTAATAACTTGCCTTTGCCACATGTACTTGAAGGTACTAACCAACCTAAAAATATACGACTGATAATAGCTGTAATTATTAGCCTGAAAAATGTCAGTACCGACGTAATGTTAATCAGTACACCGTTCTCAGTCAGCAATAAAAATATCTGCATCTATACCCATCACACACTATATATATGTGTGTGTGTATCTTCATAGGCAGTTTCTCGTGAGTGACATTACATTTTTATTGATCTAATCTTCGATTCATTCTACGAGCAACATGCGTCATCAACACTGCCTTTTCCACCAAACAATCGTTATGTTTTAAAACGTTCTCCCCTAAACTGCTACTAGAAATTCACGGTGTCCATAACGTCCCTGTAAAACTTCAACATTTTATTACAACGTCAGTTGTTGAAATATTTTAACAAAATTTCTTCCTTGTAATCACTGTTTACTTAAGTTGTTATATATACCAAAATTTTGTGTTTCACATACTCTGTTAATGGAAGGAACTTAACCTCTATATATTGGCAACTCCTCAAGAGAAGGCACAACGTGTTTATTGAGACAATATCGGAAGTTCGGACTCAACGAAACTTCAGAGCGAAGTATAGAAGAGATCCACCATCGCGCCCTTCGATCCGTGCATGGCACAAAAAATATATGGACACAGGGACAGTGTTGGATAAAGGGAGGAGTGGGCGACCAAGAACATCCGAGGTAAACATCGATCGCGTTTTAAACGTCTTCAGTCGTTCACCTACGAAGTCCATCCCCACTTCTGCCAGACAGTTGCGACTACCACGTTCAAATGTGCATAAGGTCCTCTACAAGAACTTATGTTTGAACGCTTACGAAGTGCAACTGTTACAGACATTTGAGCCAAATGACAAGCCGAAACGGACGGAGTTTGCACTCAACATGCTGGAACGCATGTCGGAGTATGAAGCATTCCTCAAGCGAGTTTTTTTCAGTGACGAGTCAACTTTTCATGTTTCTGGGACATTAAACAGACACGATGTGAGACTCTGTGGATCTGAACACCCTCGTGTGACTACGAAACTTCACTGTGATAATCCAAAAGTGAATGTGTGGTGTGGAATCACGTGCAAACGAATAATTGGTCCATTTTTCTTCAACGAGTCAGGAATTAGTGCAGATGTTTACCTCGAACTTCTGACCGAATATGTAGCACCACAACTGATTGACTTACAACCAACTGTCATTTTCCAGCAAGATGTTGCACCACCACATTGGAGACCGCATGTTCGTCGGTTCCTCAATGAAACATTTCCAGGCAGATGGATTGGGAGGGACAGGCCAATTCCTTGGCCACCGCGTACGCCAAATAATCACTCCCTTGGACTTTTTTATGGAGGTATGTAAAAGATATCGTGCATCGAACACAGATACGGAACATTGCTGACTTGAAACAAAGGATTCGTAATGCCATTGCTACCATTTATGACGCTATGCTACAGCGAACATGGCAAGAAATCGAGTACCGTCTTGATGTGCTTCGTGCAACTAAAAGCGCCCATATGGAAGTCTATTAAACACTGTCAAAAAAACTTTTATAAACACTATTTACATTAGAAGAAATGTTGTTAAAATATTTCATCAACTGCCGTTGTAATAAAATTTTGAAGTTGTAAAGGGACTTTATGGGCACGCTGTATCTGCTATTGTGCCAAATATGCTCGATCCCACAGCCAACCCATTTCTCTGAATGTAAAACTTACTGTTAAACGTGATACAGCATCACTGATTAGCTGCAGCAGCTCGATGAATTGAATCGTTTTCTGATTCGAGATCATTTTATGCTCCAGTAAATTACGTTTATGAATTTCGATTGTATCATCACCAGGATGTTAGCATGTAAGTATTTTATATTCAGGGAGACTAGTTGGGAGGATTCTGTGATCAGCTTAACTTTAATTTCTTTAATTAAGGCATCTTGTTACACAACAAGTAGTAGTTGTGAAATACGTAATTGTCACAAAGGAACTGGTTAAGGAAACTCGTTGATTTGTCAGCAAGACTCCGTCTCCTGTTAACGATTCATTTGACAGTATGATTTTTAATAGTAATCTTTATTTAAATGCAGCGGGGCTCATATTGTGACATTTCCTCTTCTTGGCATCCGTCAACTGCAAACGTCTGCACTAAAGGGTTTTATTAAGTTCTTTTTGAAGTTCAACAGCTAAGTCGTTAAGTATTTCAGTAACTTCATTATCATAAAAACAATTCTACATTTTCATCTTCAGTAATTCGAGCCTCGGTAATATGAGCATCAGCTTGATCTGAGGTGGATGATGGATAACTAGAAAGTTAAGACAGTCAAAGGAATATCACGGATAAAATCGAAAATACGCAGGCACGGGGTGTGATCAGCTGCCGAGATGCGCGCGCATACACTATTTACAACAGTACCAGCTTTCGCATCTATTGTTTTCTCATCCGCCGCCAGTCAGTGTATGTCTGCTCAGAGCCCGTGTGGCGTGTATCTGTTGTCGGGTCGTGTTGTGTATTTATTATTCCTCCTGCTGTTTTGCGTCAATATTAGCACTGATTCTTCGAAAAAAGATAATAAATGTGTTTCTCCGGAGGCGAAAAACTGAAAGCAGAAATAGTGTACAGTGGAGAAAGCGATAGAATTACGTAGGTGGCAGCAGACTTAGGCGTAGGCGAAGTAACAGTAGGTGACTGACAACCGAACAGAACCGAACTAGAGCAGTGGTATTCTACCAAAGCGTCTTGCTCTTTTTCTAAGGAAAAAATCAAGATTCTCGTGTCGTAAAGCCATGAAAACGTCAGGTTACGAAAATAACAGTAATGATCTGTAGGAAGTACAATACTGGGGCTTATGATTCAAAAGAAGAAACTTTTATTTCAAGTTAGAAGAAGGAAAAGGAAGTTTTTCTGTCAGTTCTGGCTAACTGTATGAGGTGCGAAAGATGGAAATTTGTGGTGAAAAGTTATCCACTAACAGCAGTGCTGTCACAGTGATCCAAGGAAAAAAAATAATAAATCAGGAAAATCTGTCACTGGATCAAGTTAATAATCATGATGAGACAGGATCAGTTAGAGAATGCTTCCAACTAAATCTCTGGCAGCTATAATTGAAGCTACTACTCTAGTAACAGTTGTAACTAGTTTATATAACATGTATCTGTTTACAGTAGAATAATTGTGTTTGTACTAGAACATTATTTCTGAAACAAATTCGAAGTAATACATTAACTGATGAAATAACTTTGTTTACTGTAATAATACTGTCAACATCAAGTTATGAACTTAATTTCAACCGGAAGTTCTTCCTGTAATTCAAGTTTTGCCTAATTCGAGCCACCTGTTTCTTAATTACCACAGTGTCCCCATTATCTGCCTTAGTAGCGTTACCATTTGTTAATTTCTTAATAATTAATTTTACTGTCATTCCCTCCTTGTTACTTTCTTGATACTTCCTTCCACTCTCTCATTACTTAATTTAATTTATACGGCCTTTTGCAACTTGTGCCCTACAAGCCACACATCGTTACGACTGAATTTCACTGGGTCAGCTTCCATATTTGTAATAACGACGTTTTCCTGTGCTAATTTTTTATAAAACACCGGATCTGATTTTAGTGTCAGGCCTTTTTTAAAAAATATACTTTCTTATTGTTTAAATACTATGTCCGTTCAATTTACTATTCTTGATTAGAAGTTAAAGCTATGTGGTTGTTTTATCTTCCTGGGCCGGCCGCCGTGGCCGAGCGGTTCTAGGCGCTTCAATCTGGAACCACGCGGCTGCTACGGTCGCAGGTTCGAATCTTGCCTCGGGCATGGATGTGTGTGCTGTCCTTAGGTTAGTTAGGTTTAAGTAGTTCTAAGTCTAGGGGACTGATGACCTCAGATGTTAAGTCTCATAGTGCTTAGAGCCATATGAACCATTTTATCTCTATGATTTTCCTGCGACTTTACCAAGATTTAGGAAAATCTTATCCTCCTTCACGTGTTTCCTGTTTACGAATGCCGAGAAGAGGAATTGTCATAATATCAGCCCCATTGCACCGCAATTAAGACCACGATTAAAAATTCATAACAAAAATCACCCTATCAGACGAACCGTAAATGGAAAAGTGTCTTCCTTACAGATTAAGGAGTTTATTTGGCAACAACTACTTTGTGTGTAGTGACATTCCTTAATTAACGAAATTCGAGACAAGCAGGTTGGTTGGTTGGTTTGGGGAAGGAGACCAGACAGCGTGGTCATCGGTCTCATCGGATTAGGGAAGGATTGGGGAGGAAGTCGGCCGTGCCCTTTCAGAGGAACCATCCCGGCATTTGCCTGGAGTGATTTAGGGAAATCACGGAAAACCTAAATCAGGATGGCCGGACGCGGGATTGAACCGTTGTCCTCCCGAATGCGAGTCCAGTGTCTAACCACTGCGCCACCCCGCTCGGTAGACAAGCAGGAAACTGAACTCTTCCTACCAATCACCCTGGACATTAAAAACTTCTGTGCTAACATTCTGGCAGAGGAGACAATGGAGACTAGAAACACTGTTCAGCAAATACTGAAAAACAATATATTTAGTACGTTTATTGGAAGATTTTTCGTTCTGCTCATCTACTCTTTATAGCTCAAACACTCAATAAAATGTCAAATTTGCTCCATGGTGACATATTTTGAGTAACGGTTGAACTTACAAACCAGTGTCATGAGTTTTAGCGAAATGTCTATGGTGGAAATGGCCAGTACTAAGATGTTATTAAGCAACGAGCCACTGGTATGCGAAAACAGTATGACCACCGGCCACCGCTACGTCATATGCCGCCTGGTGGCGTTACGGGCACGTGACGCGGTAATAAATATACTTATGTAAGCTAAGCAGACACGGGCGATCACCCTAGCAAAGATATGAGCTGCAAATGGGGAAAGCCACTGAGATAAACGACTCTGACAAAGTCGCAGAGCCTGTGAATGAATATCTCAAAAACGTTTGTCGAATGTTCACGTGCTACTGTCGTGAGCATCTACAGAAAGAGGTAGAAGGACAGTGAAACTACTGCTAGGTGCTGAATGGTTGGCCGTTAATGACTCTTCACAGAATGTAGTGTTCGGAGGCTTGTCTGTTCTGTAAAGTAGGATACATGGTGATCTGCGGCACCTCCGCCGAAAGAACACAATGCTGGTGCACGCACAAGTGTTTCGGAGCACACCGTACATCGTGTACTGTTGAACATGGAGCTCCGCAGCAGACCACCCCGACGTGTTCACATGTTAAACCAACGACATTATCAAATACGTTTGCAGTGCGCACGGGATCGTCGGGACTCGACTGTAGATCAATGGAGACGCGTCGGCTCTTCGGGTCAATCACATTTTTTGCTACACTAGGTCGATGGTCGTCTCCACAAATGCCGTCGTCGATGTAAATGGTTCAAATGGCCCTAAGCACTATGGGACTAAAAATCTGAAGTCATCAGCCCCTAGACTGAGAACCACGTAAACCTAACTAACCTAAGGACATCACACACATTCATACCCGAGGCAGGATTCGAACCTGCGACCGTAGCAGCCGCATACTTCCGGACTGAAGCGCCTAGACCCGCTCGGCCACAGCGGCCGGCATCGATGTAAAGCGGCGGCCCGAAACGAGCAGCGCCCCTCGGACGCTGGCTGGTGGGAGCAGTATTATGCCATGGGAAACATTCTCCTGCGCTTGCATGGGACATTTGGTAGTAATCGAAGACACAACGACAGCTGCGAACTGCCTGCATCCCTTGACGCTCGATGTCTTTCCCGACGGCGATGTCATCTTTAAGCAGTATAACTGTCCGTGCCTCGGAACCATAACCGTGCTATAGTGGTCTGAGGAGCATTATAAAGAACTAACGTTGATGTATCGGTGACCAAATTAGCCTGATGTAATACCTACGGAACTCATCTGTGTCGGTATCGGGCGCCATTAACACGTAGAGAAATCAGCGGCCTGTTATTTACGTGATTTACATGACATGGGTTTAGTCATCTAATGCCTCGAACCACCACAAACCGACCCACAAACTGTCGGACCCCTGATATGTAGCATCAATGATGCATTTCGTTCGAAAGAACGACAAACAAGCCATTAAGCAGGTGGTCATAATGTTTTGGCTTATCAGGGTATTTATTTGTTGACATCTTTTGAACACTTGTTATCTACTAAAACCGCATCTCGAGAAATATGGACTGACTAGATAACAGAGAAAATAAAAGATCCTATTACATATGATAAATGAAACCTCGATAGAATATCAAGATGTTACATCCCCCCGTAGTTTTCCTCAGACACGAAGATTTTAAATAGGACTTCACAATACTCTGCGGATATATATGCTGGGCTATTCTGAATGCAGAACGTAGAAGGAAAATCCTTTTAAAAGTGTTCTGAATAATTTAATTTATATTGTATACTGTTTTACAGGATGTGCTGTCAGTCTGTGTGTATCTATGAAACACGAAAAAGCGGCATACAAGACAGTAATACTTTCTCCATTACAACATAAGATGCCCCAGAAAACTTATTAACTTCCAGGATGGCAATATTCTTAACTGTCATCCTTTTACTTTCAAAGAGAAACCTTGTTTTGTTATGTTTTTTTCGCGTTATTCAGTGCTTAGTATCGTTCTGGAGATTGAACGTCTCAATTTATTAAGCATCATTACTTTATTTCAGGGGTCATGTTTCGTTATAGTACTAATCTGTAGACTTACAGTTCCTAAAAACCAATCTGTAAGTCATGGCTGTATTGAATACTAAATACAATTCGATCTGTAGCGGTTTACATTTGTTTTACGCTTTTTCTCCAGTCTTTCAGCTCGGCTTCCTTTTTCAGTATTACATTCATCACTCTCATCGTAACCGCAATTAATTTTTAAATTTAGTACATAATAATCTTTTCCTGCAATACTATTTATACGGTGATGCAATGAAGCGTAATACAAATTATGATGTCTCTGATATCGATAAGCATCGATATTTTTATTTGAAATGAAGAAGAGCGTAAAAAACTGTTTATACCAAAATTACATATTTCATGCGTTGCTGTTTATATTGTGTGATTTGGATAATTTTGAAGTTCAAACACGAACATATTTAAATTTATTTTCACTAAGTTTTGTTAAGTATGTATCAGTTAACAGAAACAATGAATGCGATGTCAACGACTGAAACTTCTTTGGCTCCAGTTTAATGTCTGTTCTTGTTCGCACTTTGTGGTAACAGTAGTTATAGAAGAGAATTGTGTGGAACAATCTGTAACGAGTAGTTATGTTCTATATGGAGTTCGAGTTTCGAAGGCCGTGGATTTTAATTTTATTAACCAATCAGTTGAAAGGTTTCAGAACAGAAACGTACAAAATGTAATCATTCCTTTTTATCTCGTAGTTACTCACTCAAAGAACATTTACGGTCCTGGAAAGCTTTATTTGTAAGTATAGAAGATACCCAAGACCATCATATCCCTGTAAGCAATACAACGAGGCTATCAAAAGAATCAGTTAAGTAATAACGTCGTAATTTATAATTTAGTGGGCATGCTTTTGAATTTTAGTAAAAAAATAACGCTATTCTGTGTAGTGGATGCTTCGTGAGACTGACATTCGCTATTGAAACGGCTTGTTACAAAGTTCGTTCTCATTCCTAGATGTACATTTTCAATTATTAGTTATACATTACACAGTTCCTCTAAATCTGGAGTGGTAATGACACTAGCAGCAATCCAGTGGATTCAATAATTTTTTCTAAGCGAGGTTAGTCTCTCCATTTTGAACCATACTGTTCTTGTTATCACAAAAATGTGTCTAAGCTGAGGCAATAATACTTACCTTTCCCCCTTGATGACGTTAGGAACTTCGTAGTTCTGAAAAGAAAAGAGAATTCATTTACTTTAACTAGTAAACATGACATAGATATATTTTTAGATGCAGCAAAAATAACATACAATACTTAAGTATCGTTGCGGTGAAAGAAGAATAATATGATAGTTATAGTTGTATGATATAACTCCGTGAGCCTTTTAATTGCGCGTGTAGTAACAAAGAAGAACGAAAGTGTTAGAGACATAACTATATTTATTTTTACATGGTAAGTACACAACAATATCAAAACTAAGACATTTGAACGACACGATGGTGAAATAACATACATGGCACTGAGGTAATTGGCTGTTCCTGTCATCCGATTTCCATAATTCAAGAATGAACGCAGTATTTTGTACAAAATTCCTTTCGCTGGCATTTGTGTAACAATACTTCCGGAAATAGAAGTAATAGTGTGCACGTACCACTGTTTGCTGTCACTTGTTTCGGAAACGCTACAATCAGCTTTCTGACACTTTCCACAGTCAAGTGCTGGATACTCTATTTTCTTGTTAACATTTTCACGTTACGTCCAAATATGAAACCAGACGACACTGTATGACTAATTATTCAGGAATATCCATCTTTTTCTGAAATATTTAGGTATGTTTCACTGTCGACTCAGGTGCAGTGTGATCCTACATTTTCCACCACAAACAACTAGCGCTTGTGGAAGGGCAAAATAGGTGGCATTCAAGACGGACTTTAATATTAGAAACGTGTCATTTTGATACGAAGCAACAGTACCTGTGTTATTAAGCAACACAATATTATGTCCCTTTGGATATGCATGCCTGTTCGAAGGAACAGGCATTCCTGTGACTATAGTCGACAAGAAATACAGGAAATGTATTCGCAGTTGCGAATGTTAATCACCATCGGTTGTATATTGGAATGATGACTGTTACGGTACTCGCTTATTTCCAAGTCAGTATCGATCTTAGTGCTGAGTTTTTACTGAGACGGCGCTTCGGCGTTAGGCGGTTGTTTCCGTGTGTGATCGCTGGCCGCAGGTTAGCTGGAGGCGTGTGAGGAGGAAAGAGGTGGCTGGCCTGGCGTGGAGACAGTTCGGCTCGGTGGAGTTCTTTGCGTCTGGACGCCGAGTGGGGGCCGATAGGGAGACCGTACTGTGATTTTACGGTTAATAGTGTAGACAGCGGCGTGGTGGGCCGTTTAACTTGATTCGCAAGGGGAGCAAAATCTCGCCTGTTGTAGTTTGTCGAGCCTGAGTTTGAAATACCTTCTATGTGCGGCGGGATGTCATTTCGTCCTCCTGTCTCTCCGTCGCTGGGATTGCTATACTCGTTTACCGTCCCACGGATGCATATCGATGGGGTACGCTGCTCTCCGTACTCTACTAGACGCTGGTGATGGAAGTGCGTCGTTCAGCGGCACGTTAGTCTGGGTGCTTTATGTTTGATCTTCAAGTGCATAGTCTTCGAGTGGCACTCCTTAGAGTTTGCCTTGCGCAGTTAGATTGGAGTTTAGTTTGTCTTGTGGTGCTTCCGCTTTCCGTTAACGAAGGTTAAGCTTGATTCGGCACTCCGTACGAAGCTTGGCACCTCAGCAGGCGGGTCGGAGCCACCTTCGCGACTAAACGGAAATCGTTGGGCTGAGAGGTATTGTGTTTTGCATATTGTTCATAAATTGTTGTTTTGGTATTAAGTTGGCTGAGGTTTCTTATGGACTTCCCGGCATTTGGTCTGTTGTCCGGCCCGGGCTGGGTCTCGTTATTTTAAAAGTCGGTCCTTGTTTTGGCTTAGTACGATTTTGGTTTACTGCCTGGTGGTTCTGGTAGTACGCCGGGTCGCTGTGGTTGTGTAGCATTTCGTATGGGGCTGTCTGCTCGGAGCTGTGGAGTACCATTTGTGTAAACTGCTTGACTGGGGAGTCCTGATCGGGCCATTCTTGGTCCTCTGCTGTATGAAATGATTTTATTATTATTTTAAAGTAACATTATCACTTAAATTGTTTAATTCTTGTTGCGTTAATTGCAGCTTGGGTACTGAGATATTTAGTAGTGTAATTACGGAAGATTTAATAGTGGCACATGCCCCTTTACCTGTTTCGTTATCTGTTAATTACCGAAAGACCTTAAGCTCATAGTCATATGATATGATTTTCTTAAATTATTGTATTTTTATGTCATGAATTGTTTTTTTTTAATTTGCTGATTACTGGTGTACTGTTCCAAGTATTTAAATGTTTCAGGTAGCTATTACTTGGGTGGAACGCGCAGAGCCGCAACGGAGAGAGTACTTGCGTGCCTTACGTGTCCGTTGTTGGCGCGGCCTGGTGTCCTTGTTTGTTTTGGTGCACCTGAGTTAAGTATTGTGTTGCCTCCTCCCTTGCGGCCCCGTCGTGTTCTTCTCGTAAACATTTCCTTCAAGGCATTTTAGTTAATCTTATGCTAGTATTATTTTAATTTCTTACATTGTTAAAATTGTGCGGCCTTCATTATGCACACTGTTTGTCATAGCGGAGTTGATGTGCCATTGTAATTTCTTAAACTCCATTGTGTGTGCCCTTCGTGATACATATTGTTTCACATTATAGATTTGAGTATGGCAATTATAATGTCTCGTATATCATGACGTGCGTGTGTAATGGTGCAATAAATGCGTGATTCTTACTTCTGTTTTAGCGCCCTTCATCCCTCCTTTCTTGTCCCTATTAGTACGCTATCCTTGTACTTGTGTTGGTAACCCACATCAATGACAATGAAAATTTGTGCCTGAACGGGAGTGAGGGGTCGGTTAATTATGTCATAATGGCACGAAATTTCACAGCAGTTCTGCCCAAAGCCTCTGTGGGTGGATGTGTCACCCGACGGGAAAGTTGTCAAACCCCCCCCCCACCTCGCACATCCACATTTAACCTATTTCTCGAAGTTTCAACGATGGAGGTCAAAACCGCGACGCCCAGCATGAAAATGTGCGATCTTACTATGGGTGGCAGAGGAAAACATTTCAGACACACCGCCGCTCAGAATCGACACGAACAGCCTTAGAAAGTTGGATAAAGGTGGTCAATGAATCTACCCCTTTCCTTGGGGTGTTGATTCCCACACACTTCGCGGTCAGAATTATCAGTATGCAGTGTGACAGACAACAGGACGACGTTCCTGACAACCTTTGACACTGTTGACACCTCCTCCCCCGTCCCAGACGATTGTCTTTCTGTAAGGACTTCATGGTCCATCAATACCGTTGAACCTATCTGACTGCAGTGCAACCACCATTTATGCTTAGTTGTACATGGTGGAATCAGTGTGGGCCGTTCAAGACCATTCGGCGGAATTTGAATATGATTCGAAGCAGCAAAGGGTGCTTATGCTTTTATCAGCCCTCCTACTTCTCGCCCTCCTACGGTATGATCATGGAGGGCTGCGACAAGTATACACACACACACACACACACACACACACACACACACACACACACACACACACACACACACACACACACGTACAAAATGGCGGAAGAGGCCTTAAAGGCCTAGCCCCCACCCCCCCCCCCCCACCCCTAGTTTAACAACACCCTCGTGCAACTCGCCCCGTTTTGTTGAAATCTTTATAAATGTACCTATACAGATACAAACTGTGATGATACTAGGCTCTTGGAGGCAGGCCATGCTGCTGCTCTTATACCTGCTGTAAGACGTGTATATTTCTATTGTCTACTGTCAAACCACAATTTATGAAAGATGTTTATATTTTATTAATGGGATTAAGTAGGTATAATTAATATTTGTCATGTTGGAAATAATTGTGGTAGCAGGGAATGTCTGCACCATAGTATTGTTGGCAAGAGAGATCGCACATTGATATAATTTTAAAAAGGGCGGGAGAGACCGCGTATGGATACATTTTAAGAAAAGAGGGGGAAAGACCGCGCATTGATACATTTTGTAATGGTAGCAGGGATTGTCTGCACCAGAAAGCATTGTTGGCAGGAGAGACCGTACTTTAGCGTTCGTAGGAAGTCAGTAGTATGCGAGATGTGAAGCGAGTCGGTAGCAAGCCTGAAGCGAGAGGTTGAGAGGAGCGGTGTGCCTGCCAGAAACTGGCTATGATTTACAAGAGATTATAAACGGATGTACAGAGACGTCAGCTAGCTATTATCATAAGAGGAACTAATATTATTGAATTAATTTTTTTGAGAAGCTCAAGACTACTGAAGGTATGTTTGCGCATTGCCAGTTGTAAGATTGTTGTAAAAAGTAAGTCCCCTTTGAACGTTTGTAAAATCATTTCATTCAGAATATAATTAATTTTTGCCAGCAATATTGCATTACTGATTATAGTCCATCTCAAAAACCATCAACGTAAAACTTCGCAAAATTTTATTGTTGTCAAGAAAAAGTTTAACTATTACGAAACTTCAGTCAAATTAATTAAAGAATAGCGTCAGCTTTGCTATTAAAGATTAACGTCAGCTTTGGTAATAAATACAGCCACTTATTATGACAGCCCACCAGCAGCTAATACAGTATAGTAAAACAGAGTAAGTATATTCATGTCGCAGTTCTATGTAGCAGTCAGATGGCGATCCAGTAACAGTAAAAAAGGTACGGAACAGTTTTTGGTTATTGCAGGTAACGACTAAGGACCACGACGACGACACATTCTATGTTTCGTCGAAATAATCAAAAATAACTTTTAATAAGCAACATTTAAATTTGTATGCGAAGATTGAGAAAGAGAATTAATTTCAAAGGGAATATTTCATTTGTTATTATTAAGCAAGAGGTAGAAATCCTAAGGGAAGGTTTCATAGGTTATTGTAAATGGGAACGTTGTGTTACAAAAAATGGTTCATTTGGCTCTGAGCACTATGCGACTTAACTTCTAAGGTCATCAGTCGCCTAGAACTTAGAACTAATTAAACCTAACTAACCTAAGGACATCACACACATCCATGCCCGAGGCAGGATTCGAACCTGCGACCGTAGCAGTCGCGCGGCTCCAGACTGTAGCGCCTCTAACCGCTCGGCCACTCGGCTGGCTATTTCAGGCACAACGCTGCTCAGAGTCGAGAGGAGAAGGCCTTAGGGGGTGGCATAAAGACTGTCAATGAACCATTATCTTAGCACGCATGTAACTTCATGTAGTCCTATTTGTGGAAACCATCACTCTCGTATGAATCAAACTGTTAGTTTCTAATCGGATCTAACTGATTGTGAATATATGCGAAGGCTTTAGAGGAGCCCTGGCTTTGCTGTTGAGACTCTTCCGACGCTGACGAAGTGTTGGGAGCTGTGGACGAGTCGCATGCGTGACGCAGACTGCTCAACACGCAGCACAGGCATGCGAAAAATTTTTCTTACGCCTCCGAGTGTCAGCAGCTTGAGGGAGAAGGATCATAATAGGTGGCTTAGCCCTCACTTCACGCACGCCGGGACGTGCCGCTATCAGCCGCCGCCGATTCCTGCCAGCTTCATCCTCTGCCACTGCCTGCTCCCGATTCCCCTGCTATGCGGTGCGACACTGCTACTTCTGCGTCTGCTTTGATACCGATTTTACATTTACTTTATATGATTGCTAGTTCCCCTTACAAGAGTGATTAAAATTTGTCTGATTTATTTCATATTATGTAAGACCAAAAGTTATTTTCGCGGTAAAAATCAATTTAACGGAACCATTATTTGAAAGGAGAAAGTCGTCAATGATATAAAACTGTTCCTTTACAACTTTCTTTCGATTTTGGTTCTGAATTTCCCTAAATGCTAAGTCGTTCACTATACGACGACGAAATAACGAAGAAATACCAGATGGCATAGTTAAAAGTATCCCGCATCACCTCCGAATGTGAATACAATATTCGACTTATGAAATAGAGTAAACAAATACAACAATGAACAATTTATGCAATAATCGATTGTCAGCATTCTTCTGTCAGCATTTCAGTTTATTTTATCAGTGCAGTTAGACGTTTTTTTTTTTTTTTTGCGGTCTGCAAAATGACTTTCTTGATATAAGAAGGAACTGAAATTGTGGAAGCATATCTGAAAGCAGATACGATTAAGTAAACTCGGGGAACATTCGGTATCAGGTGTCTGGATAGAGGATTACCGGCAAGGGGGAAAATACAGTACCTGTATAAAAATTGGCGCATCTACGGATTTGTGCGAAATGTAAAACGACAAAAAACTCCTTCAGTTCGCCCACCAGAAGTTATTGCAGACATCCTCCGACCAATTATTCACAATCCAAGGAAATCAACACGTAAATTTTTCCAACAGACACATGTGTGTGTGTGTGTGAATCTTATGGGACTTAACTGCTAAAGTCATCAGCCTACACACTACTTAACCTAAATTATCCTAAGGACAAACCCATGCCCGAGGGAGGACTCGAACCTCCGCCGGGACCAGCCGCACAGTCCATGACTACAGCGCCCCAGACCGCTCAGCTAATTCCACGCGGCAATAGGCACATGTAAGTAAGAGGAATTGCCAGCGGAATTGAAAAGTTTTAATTTAAAGCCACATCGTGCGACGTTTGTGGAACAATTTAGGGGAGGATGACAATCAGAAACGTGTCGAATACTGCTCCTGGTGTTTAAATAACATCAGCCATGGTTTGTAGACCCTTTCCATTACATCATGAATGATGACACATGGTTTCATCTTTCCGGTCATGTAAATTCACAGAACACGGAGTACTGGGCAACTGGGACCCTAACAATGTGCGTCAGCAACCACTCAATGATGAAAAAATTCGGCGTTTGGTGCGGTGTAATAGGATCGCCCATAATTGGAACGATATTTTTTGACGCTACCCTCAATGCAATTTTGATAAATTTTGTGATCAACTCACTGAATACGAAAGACAATACTGATTCTTGCAGCGAGATGGGGCAACATGCCACACGTCTAAGTTATCCCCGTAAAGAGTCCATGAAGTCTTCACTGAAAAACGAACTGTCATCAAATATTTATGGCCACCACGTTCGCCCGAGCTAACAACATGTGATTTTTTTTCCTGTGGGGACATTAGAAGAGCAAAGTCTATTAATTCCATACACATTTCAGGAACTGAAAGAAAACATCGCTCAAATGGCTCTGAGCACTATGGGACTTAACTGCTGAGGTCATCAGTCCCCTAGAACTTAGAACTACTTCAAATGGCTCTGAGCACTATGCGACTTAACTTCTTAGGTCATCAGTCGCCTAGAACTTAGAACTAATTAAACCTAACTAACCTAAGGACATCACACACATCCATGCCCCAGGCAGGATTCGAACCTGCGACCGTAGCGGTCGCTCGGCTCCAGACTGTAGCGACTACACCCTCACGGCCACTCCGGCCGACTAGAACTACTTAAACCTAACTAACCTAAGGACATCACACACATCCTTGCCCGAGGCAGGATTCGGACCTGCGACCGTAGCGGTCGCGCGGTTCCAGACTGTAGCGCTTAGAACCGCTCAGCCACTCTGACGGCGCCAACATCGGTCATGAAGTGGCCGCCATCGATATCCGAACTTAATGCCGGATATATTTAAATATTCTTAGACGTGTATAGTTGTGTACTGATGTTGCAGGTGGTCACTTTCAGTATCTACTATAAATTTACTTTTTATTGTAAATAAATTTAAGTCCATTTCAGCTCTCTGTTTTTGTAATTTCACCGCATTTCCTTTATACTTACACTACCCACTTTTATCTGTGACACACTATATATCAGGACCCAGGTCAAAGATTGCGTTAATACCAGTGTAACCTTGAGATTATGTACGCGTAGCTTTATTTTGCGCAATGACTAACCTGTCTAGAATGCTTTTTAGAAAATTAGGAAACTCAGATAACTGAAGTAAGAATTGTTGGTAAGTCCACACCTCTCGCCCTGACTGCCTCATATTTCCTTATCTGCCAGCCGGTGTGACCGAGCGGTTCTAGGCGCTACAGTCTGGAACGGCGCTGCCGCTACGGTCACAAGTTCGAATCCTGCCTCGGGAATGGATTTGTGTGATGTCCTTAGGTTAGTTAGGTTTAAGTAGTTCTAAGTTCTAGGGGACTGATGACCTCGGAAGTTAAGTCCCATACTGCTCAGAGCCATTTGAACCTTTTTGAACTAATGTACTAAGGCACTTGCAGAACTTCGTCAACTTTTATCTAACTTCTAAAGAATAACAATAGCCGTTGTATTTTATATCCGTTTAGCAATGAGCCAGTATGTATACCCGTAGCTGATGTGGATTGTTTCAAACCCGTTTCAAGTGTTGATAGTGGCCGGCCGAAGTGGCCAAGCGGTTCTAGGCGCTACAGTCTGGAACCGCACGAACGCTATGGTCGCAGGTTCGAATCCTGCCTCGGGCATGGATGTGTGTGATGTCCTTCGGTTTAAGTAGTTCTAAGTTCTAGGAGACTGATCGTCTCAGAAGTTAAATCCCATAGTGCTCAGAGCCATTTGAACCAGCCATTTGTTGATAGTGAACAAGTACTGAACAGTGATTAACACGGAAACCTTTCACACTCACGCGAACAAGATTTTGTTCGTTTTTCAATGGGGGGAACAGTAATTATTTACTCGCATGCTCAGTTCAGTACCTTTAAATGAGGTACACGATCTACCCAACTAATGCCCATTATTCTTTTACAGCAACTTAGTTATAAAGCTAAAGTTGTCTTGCTGGCTGTGTTGTTTACTATCTACGTTAGAGCTCCATAGAAGACTCTACTCCAGCCAGATATATTCAGAGAAGACTTATATTTATATTTATGTACCCATTGATTCATCATTGTCGTCTGGTTTCCCACTACTTTCTGTCACGTCGTTATTCTGCTTTTTATGCTTCTCAATCTACAAAGATTTCGAAGTTACTAACCTGAAAACCGCTTTCACTTCGAAACGTGTTTCCATACAGTTTGTACTATGAAAAGATATCGGTAATATAACGATAGATACAGAGGGCAACGGTGACAAGTGTAAGTAGAATGGATCGTTACTATTATATGTATGATTATTACTGTTTGTAAGTAGGCTACCAATTAACTTATTTCAGGCTTAGGATTTTGACTTCACGATGGTTTTTCAAAACGATAGTGAAAGCTACTCTCTACAGCAGCGGCGTGTATTACCAGTTGTTCTTATCCTCACTTTCACAACTAGCTTTAGCGTCGATTAGTTATTATTGTTGTTCGTATTTGCGGCAATATGTTCTACATCTACATCCATACTCCGCAAGCCACCTGACGGTGTGTGGCGGAGGGTACCCTGAGTACCTCTATCGGTTCTCCCTTCTATTCCAGACTCGTATTGTTCGTGGAAAGAAGGATTGTCGGTATGCTTCTGTGTGGGCTCTAATCTCTCTGATTTTATCCTCATGGTCTCTTCACGAGATATACGTAGGAGGGAGAAATATACTGCTTGACTCCTCGGTGAAGGTATGTTCTCGAAACTTCAACAAAATCCCGTACCGAGCTACTGAGCGTCTCTCCTGCAGAGTCTTCCACTGGAGTTTATCTATCATCTCCGTAACGCTTTCGCGATTACTAAATGATCCTGTAACGAAGCGCGCTGCTCTCCGTTGGATCTTCTCTATCTCTTCTATCAACCCTATCTGGTACGGATCCCACAGTGTTGAGCAGTATTCAAGCAGTGGGCGAACAAGCGTACTGTGACCTACTTCCTTTGTTTTCGGATTGCATTTCCTTAGGATACTTCCAATGAATCTCAGTCTGGCATCTGCTTTACCGACGATCAACATTATATGATCATTCCACTTTAAATCACTCCTAATGCGTACTCGTAGATAATTTATGGAATTAACTGCTTCCAGTTGTTGATCTGCTATATTGCAGCTAAGTGATATGGGATCTATCTTTCTATGTATTCGCAGCAAATTACGCTTGTCTACATTGAGATTCAATTGCCATTCCCTGCACCATGCGTCAATTCGCTGCAGATCCTCTCGCATTTCAGTACAATTTTACATTGTTACAACCTCTCGATACACCACAGCATCATCTGCAAAAAGCCTCAGTGAACTTCCGATGTCATTCACAAGGTTATTTATGTATATTGTGAATAGCAACGGTCCTATGACACTCCCCTGCGACACACCTCAAATCACTCTTACTTCGGAAGACTTCTCTCCATTGAGAATGACATGCTGCGTTCTGTTATCTAGGAACTCTTCAATCCAATCACACAATTGGTCTGATAGTCCATATGCTCTTACTTTGTTCATTAAACGACTGTTGGGAACTGTATCGAACGCCTTGCGGAAGTCAAGAAACATGGCATCTACCTGTGAACCCGTGTCTATGGCCCTCTGAGTCTCGTGGACGAAGAGCGCGAGCTGGGGTTCACACGACTGTCTTTTTCGAAACCCATGCTGATTCTTACAGAGTAGATTCCTAGTCTCCAGAAAAGTCATTATACTCGAACATAATACGAGTTCCAAAATTCTACTACTGATCGACGTCAGAGACATAGGTCTATAGTTCTGCACATCTGTTCGACGTCCCTTCTTGAAAACGGGGATGACCTGTGCCCTTTTCCAATCCTTTGGAACGCTACGCTCTTCTGGAGACCTACGGTACACCGCTGCAAGAAGGGGGTCAAGTTCCTTCGCGTACTCTGCGTGAAATCGAACTGGTATCCCATCAGGTCCATCGGCCTTTCCTCTTTTGAGCGATTTTAATTGTTTCTCTATCCCTCTGTCATCTATTTCGATATCTACCATTTTGTCATCTGTGCGACAATCTAGAGAAGGAACTACAGTGCAGTCTTCCTCTGTTCAAGTTATTGATGTGTGTTTGTATTGTGGTGATGAATCTCCTTCTATGAAAGTCGGCTGTGCATTAAGAAGGAAAAATCTGTGAACTGCGAATCACAATATGCCGATATTGATCAATAAAAGCAGTACCTTCTGCCAAAGGATTCATGCTGTCCGTTGCGTATCTAATACACAATATTAAAAATTATACAGATCGGTTTTGTGCTGAAAATTTGAATAGCTGTAAACTCTGCACACATTTCTTTAATACGTTGATGATGTAGCAATAGGAACTGTGGATCTTCCGATAAATATTCCAACTGAATTTAAAAGTGTAAATGGAACAAATTATAAGGATAACCCTTGTCCCAGGCGCTGGCACGCAAAGTAATCGCGTACCTGTGTACGCAGACAGGGCACGTGCATGCCGAGGGAAACAAGGAGAAGGGCGCAGGGCGAGGACAAAAGCAGAGGCGGAAGTGAGGGGTGTGAGATTCCGAGAGCTCTGATGCTGCCATCGATCTGCGCCGTTGATCCCGCTAACGTCTTGGCTGCGTCCTCCGCCGTGCTGCGTGCAAATTATGCGCATCTCTCACCGCCAGCACGCGCTTGTGCGTACCGCACTTTCTGCAAACTTCCGACCGACTCACCCACAGCTAAACCCGGAACACATTCCGAGAAAGCGAGTTAACAAGATATCCCTGCGTCTGCGAAGCGATAACTGCGTAAAGGCTGCACGTGCACTATATTAAGAGCATGTCTCATAATTCCATGGATTACTTTGCATTTTACGTTAGACCGGACAAAACTTCAATCTTCATCGCATCATCCATTTCGGTATTAGATCTGGCATTTGTTTATAACACCGGTTGCGTTTTATGAAGTTTAATACCATGAGAGTATAAAAGTCCAGTGCAGAGAAAGGACGGCCATCGTTTCCACTCCGCTTGCCGTCGTCTGCAGTTCGAGATTGGCTGAAATTGCATCATGTGATATTTAGCCGCTAATGGACCTCGCGTTGCGTGTGTAGCATTGGACGTGTTACTTTCAGAAGTTTCAACTAAAATAATGCCACAGTATTGTGCTATAGGCTGCACAAATAAATGGTTCAAATGGCTCTGAGCACTATGGGACTTAACATCTGTGGTCATCAGTCCCCTAGAACTTAGAACTACTTAAACCTAACTAACCTAAGGACATCACAAACATCCATGCCCGAGACAGGATTCGAACCGCGACCGTAGCAATCGCGCGGTTCCGGACTGCGCGCCTAGAACCGCTAGACCACCGCGGCCGGCTATAGGCTGCACATTCCGAGGCAACAACGGAGGGAAAATTTATATTGTCTCTGCTGAAGGGAGACATGCGGTAGTAGGAGTTTTTATGTATTACTGTAAAATATACGACATATTATTCTCCAACTAAAATATCACGTAACGAAGAACTGCAGTGATCGATATGGCCACCTAAACTAATGTTTTTAAATTCTTGACATACACATGATTTTCATTTGTATGAAGTTGACCTAACCACTGCAGTAAAAATGACGTGTAACTGATCGACTACATTGTTTATTGTTTTTATTTCGTTCCGCCGTTAATGTTAAATACATGAGAACTGCTGCATGGTTTTCTCAATCGTTTATTTGTGTTTAAGGTATCGTTACAGAAAATACACTACTGGCCATCAAAATTGCTACACCACGAAGTTGAGGTGCAACAGACGCGAAATTTAACCAACAGGAAGAAGATGCTGTGATATGCAAATGATTAGCTTTTCAGAACATTCACACAAAGTTAGCGCCGGTGGCGATACCTACAACGTGCTGACATGAGGAAAGTTTCCACGGCTGATCCCGGCGGAGGTTCGAGTCCTCCCTCCGGCATGGTTGTGTGTGTTTGTCCTTAGGGTAATTTAGGTTAAGTAGTGTGGAAGCTTAGGGACTGATGACCTTAGCATGTCATAAGATTTCACACATTTTAACATCTGAAAGTTTACAACCGATTTCTCATACACAAACAGCAATTGACCGGCGTTGCCTGATGAAACGTTGCTGTGATTTTTTAAGTATTGTGTAAGCTTAGGGACTGATTTTTTAAGTAGTGTGTAAGCTTAGGGACTGATGACCTGATGTCATAAGATTTCACACACATTTGAACATCTGAAATTTTCCAACCGATTTCTCATGCCTCGTGTAAGGAGGAGAAATGTGTGCCGGACGAAGTGGCCGAGCGGTTCTAGGCGCGACCGCTACTGTCGCAAGTTAGAATCCTGCCTCGGGCATGGATGTGTGTGATGTCCTTGGATTAGTTAGGTTTAAGTAGTTCTAAGTTCTAAAGGACTAATGACCTCAGATGTTAAGTTCCATAGTGCTCAGGACATCACACACATCCATGCCCGAGGCATGATTCGAACCTGCGACCGCAGCGGTCGCATTTGAACCATTTGAGAAATGCCTACCATCACGTTTAGGACTTTGATAAAGGTCGGACTGTAGCCTATCGCGATTTCGGTTTACCGTATCGCGACATTTCTGCTCGCGTTGGTCGAGATTAAATGACTGTTAGCAGAATATGGAATCGGTGGGTTCAGGAGGATAATATGGAACGTCGTGATGGATCCCAACGACTTCGTATCACTAGTAGTCAGGCATCTTAACCGCATGGCTGTAACGCATCGTGCAGCCACGTGTCGACCCCTGAGTCAACAGATGGGGACGTTTGCAAGACAACAACCATCTGCACGAACAGTTCGACGACGTTTGCAGCAGCATGGACTATCAGCTCGGAGACCATGGCTGCGGTTACCCTTGACGCTGCGACACAGACTGGAGCGCCTACGATGATGTACTCAACGACGAACCTGGGTGCACGAATGGCAAAACGTCATTTTTTCGGATGAATCCAGGTTCTGTTTACAGCATCATGATGGTCGCATCCGTGTTTGGCGACATCGCGATGAACGCACATTGGAAGCGTGTATTCGTCATCGCCATACTGGCGTATCACCCGGCGTAATGGTATGGGGTGCCATTGGTTACACGTCTCGGTCACCTCTTGTTCGCACTGACGGCACTTTGAACAGTGGACGTTACATTTCAGATGTGTTAGGACCCGTGGCTCCACCCTTCAGTCGATCCCTGCGATACCCTACATTTCAGCAGGATAATGGACGACCGCATGTTGCCGGTCCTGTACGGCCCTTTCTGGATACAGAAAATGTTCGGCTGCTGCCCTGGCCAGCACATTCTCCAGATATCTCACCAATTGAAAACGTCTAGTCAATGGTGGCCAAGCAACTGGCTAGTCACAATAGGCCAGCCAGTACTCTTGATGAACTGTGGTATCGTGTGGAAGCCGCATGGGCAGCTATACCTGTACACGCCATCCAAGCTCTGTTTGACTCAATGCCCAGGCGTATCAAGGCTGTTATTACGGCCAGAGGTGGTTGTTCTGGGTACTGATTTCTCAGGATCTATGGATCCAAATTGCGTGAAAATGTAATCACATGTCAGTTCTAGTGTAATATATTTGTCTAATGAATACCCATTTATCATCTGCATTTCTTCTTCGTGTAGCAATTTTAATGGCCAGTAGTGTACATAACTAATACGAGGAAATACAAATTAAATATGCTCAGTACAGGAGTCTTATCCTTAATCCTCGGTATATTGTACTTGGTGTTCGTATGCTATACTAATCAAATTCGAACGCAAGCCCTGGATACAATGTGAACGTCAAACAATTTGTCTTGTATTTGTTGCAGATAGTTAACAGACTAAATACAGTACAGTGATATGTACATCGCCTGTGTATGAACTACACTGCAGTTGCGATATGCTAATGTTGGCTGGTAGCTATCAGCCAAAGACAGTATCCGTGCTTCATGCTTGGGTGATGTATCTGGCATCGAAGATGCTGTTCACTGCATGCCCTTTTCTCCTAAGGCAGTTAACACTCTGATTTAGTAAAATTCCTTGACTAAAGTACAATATCACTAGACACCTAGTAAATAATATACCGGGATTCTGTATCTGTAATAAATGAGAGCTTACGAAAGCATTGCTGTAACAAAATCCTTGCAGAAGGAAAACTGTTAATATGATCTTGCCAGTAGACCCTATTGGCAGACATGCATGGTTTCACTTTCACTAGCTTTCTTTCTTTCTAATTTTCGGCAACGAAAACTGCTCCAGAAATTCGTTGTTTGTCTTGGAGCTTTGCGGTTTTTCCTTGCAAGGGCGATGTTTTCTGTGGTGTCACCGCCAGACAGCAAACTTACTAGGTGGTAGCCTTTAAATCGTCCGCGGTCCGTTAGTATACGTCGGACCGCGTGTCGCCACTATCAGTATTGCAGACCGAGCGCAGCCACACGGCAGGCCTAGTCTAGAGAGACTCACTAGCACTCGCCTCAGTTGTACAGCCGACTTTGCTAGCGATGGTTCACTGTCTACATACGCTCTCATTTGCAGAGGCGACAGTTTAGCACAGCCTTCAGCTACGTCATTTGCTACGACCTAGCAAGGCGCCATATTCAGTTACTATTGATATTGATATAGTTAATCATGTACCTTAAAGAGCTACGTTCGTCATTAATGGATTAAAGTTAAGTATCAAACTAATTACGTCCGCTTTCTGAATTCTAATTCCTTGTCATGTTCCAGACCTGACGTCGGTATAGTTCTTCCCTCCTCACGCCAGCCTGCGTGGGCTAAAACGCGTGCATTTCGGCCTCCACGAGTAACACGGTGTTAGCTCTTCTGCCAACCCAACATTTTCCAGCTAAATAGTACTTAAATTTTTCTATTACTGTTGCTGAGGAATCTATATGACTTACGGCAGCACCAAGTTAATAAATGTCAAAAATAAAAAAATTTTAAGACGCTATGCTTACATGTTCTATTTCTGAGGAGACTAGACGACGGGTTTAATGTTAGTTCTGCACGTTAGCAACGCACGAGGTACCAGAGCTCCCTTGGTTAACAGAAACAGCTAAATATGCTGTTGCTGTTAACGTATGAGAAGCACCGTCAGAGGCAAAAATGGCGGAAACGGGCAAGCTGGCCCTACATTCCCTGCATAGAGATTTAAATGGAGGGATCCATCTATCTGCTGCTCTTGTAACTCTCTGTGCCTGTAACTCAGTTTGTGTGTTGTGCCTCTTAGTTATGGAAAAGGGACGTTCCCAGCATTCACATCAATGGGAATGGGAAACCTTCTAAAATACAATGGCGTGCATAACTTCAGAATGAAAATAACTACCACATAATGTGTAACTGCACCAGCTCGGTGAAACCTGGATAATATATAGAAGGAACAGTGGCAGTATAGTACGGTAACTGAAATAAGTTCGCAAGGTCGTACCTGCATATGCCAAGACGTAGGAACATGTAATGTACCCATGAACTTCGTTGAATATGCTCGTTTTGGTGGTCTAGTGCTATCGTATAGGAAGGCATAATGTTGTATAGGCGTACTGACTTCCAAAACATTTGAACACCATACACTCACTGTGACAGTGTACTCCTTTCCCATGTGCATCTTTTCAGGGGTGAATTCGGCCCTGACTTCATGTTTACGGATGACAATGCGCGAACGTAATTACCAGCGCAGGTGCGTGTGCGTGTGTGAATTCAAACTGCTGAGCTCATCGCTCCCTAACACACACACCCATGCCCGAGGGAGGACTCGAACCTCCGGCAGGAGGGGCCGCGCAGTCCGTGACATGGCGCCTCTAATCGCTTCAGCGCAGGTTGAAGTGCTCTTGTAATGAGAAATTGTTCGGCGAAGGTACTGGCCTGGACGACCAAATTGGGCATTTGTCGTACGTGTTGGAGAGATGTATTGCAGCACATCCATATGCACCAGCGCCTATCTAGCAGTTGTCAACCGCGCTGTTGGCGGAATGGAACGCCCTATCACAAGAACTTCTTCCCAACCTTGTGGCCAGCATTGGAGCACTTCGCATACCGTGCACGGCTGTCAGTAGTGATAACACAGCCTATTAAGAATCATATCCTGCCTTTTTTAATGTCCAAGGGACGACCACGAATAGCGGTGACTTAAGTGTAATTATTATCTTTGAATATGATTTACATTTCTGTTTGTCTCGGCTGACCATGCAGGCCCAGCGGTTCTAGGCGCTACAGTCTGGAACCGTGCGACCGCTGCGGTCGCAGCTTCGAATCCTGCCTCGGGCATGGATGTGTGTGTTGTCCTTAGGTTAGTTAGGTTTAAGTAGTTCTAAGTTCTAGGGGACTGATGACCTCAGAAGCTAAGTCCCATAGTGCTCAGAGCCATTTGAACCATTTGTTTGTCTCACTGCGTATTTCTTTCAATTACCTTCTGCGCTCTACTGGAGCAGCTCTTTCTAGGGATTATCCAAGTTTCATCGATCTTTATTACTTGGCAGTGACGCATCATGCGAAAGTTACTTTCGTCCTTAAGTTTGGACATCTGTGTATGTACTGGGGCTTGCCGTTCTTAATATGTGCTACGGCTTCCAATCTTGGCTGGCACACTTCCTTATCTTGTTGCTCTATGAATTATGTGTGTCGTCATACAATTATGACAACGCTTTCTTTAGGGTACTTTTAAATACCTTTGTCCCACGAACGCAGAAGCAAAGCAGATTGGCGTATAGCGTCAGACAGACATTAGGATCAATAAATACGAGGCTCAGTCTCTAAGTAGACAAGGGTAGTGTAGGCAGTGATGTTTAAGGGTACCATTCTAGCAATCGCCGTAAGTGGTTTAGTGAAACAATGACAAACTTAAATCTTCATGACTGTAGAGATACACTGCTGTAACTAAAATTGCAGCAGTATGAAGGCAATATGTAACGAACATCAAACTGTGAAGTATATTACAAGCTTGTATATGCAGACGATTAGCTTATCAGTACCACAGGACAAAGTAGGTAGAATTAACACCATAAACATTCTGTGTACAAAGGCTGACAGCACACTGATTGTCTCATCCAGAAATCATACTTCGTTGATGTTTGTGAGAGGATCTTGTTATTTGTATGAATGCGTGAAGTCTACTCTTTCGGACTTGTCCGAAAGAACACACATCATGCGGAATCACAGCTGTCATACATATCATATAAATTGAAAGTGGATGGGGAGGGGGGAAGAAGGGAATGGGAAGAGAAGGAATTATTGATATCACCTGTATCAGAACTTAATAGGGAATCAGCGGCGGCATGTGAAAATGTGTGCTAGACCGGGACTCGAACCCGGAATCTCCAGCATTCTGCTTTTACTACACACACGCACACACGCAAACACACGGATTGTCTTGGCACGTTCCTCAGACAGCTCATACTCCTACCCAGCTCCACCACTCATCCGAGTCCCCATCCGTGTGACCTTCAAAATCTTTGAACATGGTAAATTCACCACCCAACATTACTGTGACGCCGGCCGCTGGTGGCCTAGCGGTTCTAGGCGCTTCAGTCTGGAACCGTGTGACCGCTGCGACCGCTTGTTCGAGTCCTGTCTCGGGCATGGATGTGTGTGATGTCCTTAGGTTAGTTAGGTTTAAGTAGTTCTAAGTTCTAGGGGACTGATGACCTCAGATGTTAAGTTCCATAGTGCTCAGAACCATTTGAACCATTACTGTGACACATACATGTAACTGATGCCTCTATGAGCTATGAATCGACAACCGTCAGTGCAGATATACATTTACGTTCGACCTCAAGCAGAAATCTAAAATTAGCGAACACGGATGAGACAGACGGGGCTGCAGGAAAGTTATGGGGCTACGTGGATGTGTGAGTCAGCCGAGCAGCATGCCGAGATAGTCGCGCATTTCCTATTAACACTGAATCCGGGATGCGCAGTGTGTAAGGCAACTGCCTAGTAAGCAGGAGATCCTGGGTTCGAGTCCCAGCCAGGCCCAAATTTTCACTCACTTCCGCTGATTCCACATAAGGTCCCGATGCAGCTGATATCATCAGTTCCTTCCCTTCTCTTTCCCTTTCTTTTCTTTTCCCTTTCCTTTCTTTTCCTTTCCTCTCCCTTCTCCCACCCTCCCTCTCGACCTTCAATTTGCATAATAAGGATCCTGTTACGCCACGTGTCAGAAGCAGACACGTCTACCAGCACGGCGGGAAGAGGAATGACCTTGGCTTATCGACTCTGTGGGTTATCTTTCCACGGTATATCTACTCGCGATGGTCGTGATCCCCCCGACTGTCATGCGCATATAGAACCTAAGGCGAAACCATTCTCAGTGCCACGCAGCTTCTCAATAGGCGGACGCAAATAGAGCCCGATAGGTCAGATGTATTTTTCACTGGGTCATGCAATACTATACAGCGATGTGAAGTACCTTGAATCTGGAATCAGCCTTTTTTTTTTTTTTGTAACAAGAGAAGTATCCACACGGAAGTTTGATGACTTCTGAAGTGCTAGCAAATGATACGATGATTATCATTGTTGCAGCTTCCCTTGAAACGGCAATAGAGTCAGGCGTGATAACAGTGGTGGGCTCAACAACATTAGCAAAGAATGGCACTACTTCTTCTTTTCAAAAAGAGTCCTGTTTCCGTGTATAGCCTCACAATGGACGTATCGGTTTTCGGTTGCGCTGAGGAGAACGAATGTTTGCGAGACTTGATACGTCGTCGTCATACTGGCCCAGCACCGAGTGTGATGACATAGGATGCTGTCAGGTCCACATTATGATCACCACTGGTTCACATCACATGGCGGAGATAAGTTCAAGCTAAGTTTTTACCAAGCACGGAAAAGCGTTCACAGAATATACATTAAATTCAGTTGGTGGTGTCGTATTTCTTGCTGTTACAAATAGTTTATTTTGCAATGAAATTGAAGTACGTAATAGCTGTTAGTATGGGTAGAGGCTATACTCTAAAGTGGAATAAATTAATAGTTGGTAGCTTTTACCGAGCCTCAGACTTAGATAAATAGGTGCTAGTTCTAGGAAAATTTGAGTCTCATTTCCAACTGGCTCCCCATTCATACAATTATAGTTGATGGTGCCTTCAATCTATCCTCATATGTTGACGAAAACACATGTTTTATAGTCGGTAGTAGGCATAAAATATCGTGAGTAAATGTACCATAAATTATTTGAAAATTATTTAGAGGCGTTATTCAAGCACCCACACAAAGCGAAAATTTTTACAACAACCTAGACCTCTAGGCAACAAAATCAACCTAAGCAATTAAGTGCGTCATGACATGTTCAGTAATTAGTGACCAGTAAGCATTGTAACGAGACTGAATATCGTAACACGCAAATCTACCAAACCCAAACACAAAATATATTTATTTAAAAAAGCAGATAAATATTTGTTTCGCGGCTTCCAGTCTCCATTCCCGCCGAACTATCTATGTAAGCGAAGACAAGATTTGTCTTAGATTCAGAGAAACAATCCTGACGGTAACTGTGAGATTCATACGAAGTAAATTAATAAGATACCATGGAACACAAAACAGGTCAGGAGACTGTTGCAGAATCAACGAAAAACAAATGCCATATTTAATAGAACATAAAATCTTCAAGATTGGCGATGTTTTACAGATGCTCGAAAATTAACTGGTACGTCAATGAGAGAGGATTGTAATAGTTTCCTCTCTGTCTCGAAATCTGACAGAAAATCCAAACATATTTTGGTCCTATGTAAAGAACAGCAGCGGCAACGCACAATCAATAACTTCAGTGCGCGGCAGCAATGGTAATGTTCCAGATGACAGCTCCACTAAAGCGTGCTTACTAAACACGGTTTCCCCAAAAACCTTCACCAAAGTAGATGGAACAAATATTCCAGAATTCAAATCAAGAACATCTGCTCACTGAGTAACTTAGAAGTAGATGTCCGTAATAGATGCGTAGTACCTTATTTTTCGAAGAATAGGAGTCGTTTTATAAATGAAATTGACAAATGAAGATAAGTTATACAACAACTACGGGTGTTGCTTGTCGCTGGTAAGATTACTAACACTGTCAACAGAGTAGTAAAATCATGGTTAGTATGCTAATTTTTTAATTTCTGTACTAGTCCCGTTAATTAAAAATTAATACAGATTAAATATGAGTTATTAAAATTGGGTTTTGGTCCGAATCACAATTAGATTAATGATTACGATTGCAAGGAAAATTAGAAAAATAGCTAAAATTATCAAGGGAATCATGCTACATAATGTATAGTAAAAGTAGGTGAATAAGAACCAAAAGTCAAAATGCAGTGAATATGAGGTGCTGCAATTGTTATTGTAAAACGAATACTCACAAAGTAGTGCATAAGCAATCCAAACTCGAGAGTGGCTCTGTGTCTCAGATCCAGCTGAGCGTCCAGCGTTTGGTTTGGGTATAGCCTTCGGGATGGCATAATGTCGATATCTTCGAGAACTTTGAATGTATTGCTCTTGATTCCGTTACATAAAATCTTTAAGTTGGTCGCCGGATTCGCAATTGTACGTCCAGTATCACACAAACGGTTGGAAATTGCTGATTTAGAACCAGTCACATTCTGATGACCTTTGTAACATATATGAAAACTTCGCTCCGTTTGTCCAGTATAAGAATGTGCAGAATTGCTGTAATGCAATATATACCTGTACAATTAAATTTGCTATAGTTAATTGGTTCACTGTGGCGAATTTGAAAGCGAGTGGTTCTTGAAATAAGAAATGTTGACGTAACACATTTACCATTCTAACATTTTCCTATTTTGGTGGAAATTGTACCTTAATATGATATCCTATGGTAATGCGTATTTTGGTAATTTGTTTTATTGGTGACAAGGTTATTTGTTGTTATGCAAGCGTAAGTTCATGCAACATTTTTTCCGGATCGCGCTGTTAATATTATTAACATATCAGGGGTATATATTTGATTGTGTTCATTTCTCCATTGAAAGCTATGCCAGAAAACGGAACCGTACGTAAACTATCCAGCAGCGATCTGAATGCTACTTTCTTATAGGTATGTCCCTATATAACAATCATAAACAACTGCTCGCTCGACGAAGGATCATTATCTAAGAACGGGAAAGTTGCAGAGGTCACACCAATACACAAGAAAGGAAACATAAGTAATGTGTTGAATTGTAGACCCATATCACTGACATCAACCTGTAGTAACATTTTGGGACATATACTGCTCTCAAACATTATGAAATACCCCGAAGAAAACTAACTATTGACACATCGTCAGCATGTATCCAGGAAATTAAGTTTCTGTGAAACACAAATGGCTCTTTATTCATGCAAATTAATGAGTGCTATAGACAGCAGCCTCAAGTTTATCCATACTTTAGATTTCCAGGAGGTTTCGGAACCGTTCCTTATAAACGGCTTCTAATGAAATTGCGTGAGAATAGAGTGTCGTCACGTTAGTGCGACTGGATTCGTGGTTTCCTGTGAGAAAGGTCCAGTTCGTAGTAATCGACGGAAAGTCGTTGTGTGATGAAGTGGTGTTATATGTGCGTTCGTCATGGAAGTGTTATATGCCTCTGCTGTTCCTAATCTACTGAAACGATTTAGGAGACAATCTAAGCAGCGCTCTTTAATTGTTTGCAGATGACGACGTCGTTTACAACCTAGTAAATTCATCACAAGGTCAATACGAATTGCAAAATGGTTATGAACAAGGTAACAGTATGGAGCGAAAAGTGGCAATTGACCCTAACAATAAGAAGCGAGAGTCTTCCACATGTCAATTAAAAAGGACGTGTTAAATTTCGATTACACGCTCGTATACCAATTTAAATTTAATCGATTTTACAATACACACAGGGATTACAATTACCCCTAACTTACAATGGAACTATCATATTGAAAATATATTGAGGAAGGTGATCATATACAGCATTTTATTGGCAGAATACTTAGAAGATTTTAAAGAAATCTAATGAAGTGAGTGCTACAGTACGCTTGTCCGTTTTCTGCTAGAGTGCCTTTGCGCCGTATGGGATCCTTACCAGATAGGACTGACGGAGGATATTGAAAAATTTCAAAGGAGGGGAGCTCGTTTTTCATTATGGGGAATAGAGGATAGAGTGTCACGGATATGATACAAAAGGTGGATTGTCAGTCATTAAATTAAAGTGGGTTTTCGTTCCAGTGAGGTCTTTTAAAAAATGTCAGTCACCAACTTTCTTCTCCGAACGCAAAAATATTTTGTTGACTCCCACCAACATAGGAAGAAATGACCGTTGTAATAAAATAAGAGAAATCAGAGATCGTACGGTAAAAAATAGCTCCTCATTTTTCCCAGGTGTTTTTCCAGAGTGGTATGGTCGAGGAACAGTCTGAAAGTGTTTCTTTGAATCCTCTGCCAGGCATTTGGATGTGAATTGCTGAGTAGGGATGTAGATATGTTACGGCAAGTAGCTGTTCCGTACCTTCGATGTCCCCTTGACGTTGCATCTCAACAACATATGCGAGACGGGATGTTGCTCGTGCTATCCCGACCTCCATCGATACAGAACATCTGTTGCTGCCGGCTGCGATGGCCGAGCGGTTCTAGGCGCTACAGCCTGGAACCGCGCGACCGCTACGGTCGCAGGTTCGAATTCTGCCTCGGGCATGGATGTGTGTGATGTCTTTAGGTTAGTTAGGTTTAAGTAGTTCTAAGTCTAGGGGACTGATGACCTCAGAAGTTAAGTACCATAGTGCTCAGAGCCATTTGAACCATTTGATACAACTGGCATAGAACTAAAGCATCATGGCACCAACTAATCGTATCCATCATCAGAGCTCATTCGACTTGATGCCCTGCCAGATTTAAGCCATTGTTGCTGCCAGAGATGGCTGATCTTTTCTCTAAATTTCTCACTCTGTGCACTTGCAGGTCGCCTTCAGATCTGTTCATCTATTCTTACTATTATAACTTTTACGTATAGTAAGTTAAATTTCATTATTCGCTGTCCTTAGTGATGTCACAGATGTAATGGTCAGTAGTTTATTTGAAGCCCAGGGTGTAAACACAACGCTATCTCGTTTATTTTCTCATTCTGGGAAGAAAGTAGTTCAGCTAACCATTAGGAGTTCCAGTAGTGGTTTTGTTCCTGTACCGAACGAGGGAAAATTATTTCTCCTTTCTGTAGATGCGAACAGCGTGCGGGGTTTCAAATAATATGAAATGATGGTGTGGTGTTGGTGGCCCTCAAATACGTACCCTTTGACTCAACGTTCAAATATTAAAAGTTTTGGCTGGTTTCGTTGTCTAGGGGCTGGGATACGTAGTTGCCGCATTACAGGAAAAATACTGCTAAGTCTACAGTATACGATAAGAATACACACGTGAATCGAATGGTCGAAGGTCTCTATCACTCGGCATTTTCGAATTATGAAAGTAACATATAAATTTATAAATGAAAGATGGAAATTTAAAAAAGTCTGCAGGTACTATCTTAACGACTTTAAATGATGAGTACGATAGTAGAAGTACTTTTGAGAATGCGGTATATTTCTGCAAAACACTTATTGGTGTCGATGGTCCAGCAGTTAAATAAAATATAAGTTGAATAACAGGGAAACAGAGTCCTACTTCAAATAATTAGTTATGAATAACAACGTAGCTCGCGAGATATTCACTTCTGAATGCATACTACGACTTCACTGCAGAAGTGAAATCGCACAAGAGCACAGGTCGGCCCTTCGAAATATTTCTATCCTCCGCGACCATGCACAAACTGCTCCTCTGTCCAAGTCTTTCCGCCGACTCTGCGTCTGTTGCGCCATCGCGTCCAGCACTTCCCATGTCCTGTGCCATACTCCAGAACTGCAGCACTGCCCGAACTACTTCTTGTCCTCTCCAGAAATGATTCTCCTCCCCAAGCTCCATACGTCTCGCTTGGTAACGAGCGCTGTGATTGGCTACAGCGCTCCCGTCCTGTCTTCAAGCCAACACATACTCGCAAACATAATGAAACATTTTCTAAATGCTGGATTTACATTTAAATATTCCTACAGCTGGACCATAAACACGCTCTAACACACACTATTGAATGCATAAACAATTAAATAAACATAGATCAAAAGATAAAAAGCAAAAGGTAGGTCAGGAGACTTATGTCTTTGTGCTTTCTAACACACAGTAAAAATTTAACCAATTTATTCGTGAATAGTATAATATATTGGATATAAGCAAAGACATAGATGAATCAATATATTTATAAGCATGCTGCTACCGTTTTTTCGTGTAATGTGGAGTACTTATGGCATGACACAATCGATAGTAATCAGCCACTTTGACCTCCAATAACTTATGTACTATTCAAGTTACATGCCTGTAATTTATACCAATTTAAATTTAGACTAATAGCCTTCTGAAGACATGTTCAATCGACGAAATCGGATGAAGCGTTTAAATTGTGGAAATTCGTTGCTAGGTGTTACTTGTATAATTTACCATCAAATATGAAACTTTAGCCGACCAGAGTGACCGAGCGATTCTAGGCGCTACAGTCTGGAACCGCGCGACCGCTACGGTCGCAGTTTCGAATCCTGCCTCGGGCATGGATGTGTGTGATGTCCTTAGGTTAGTTAGGTTTAAGTAGTTGTAGGTTCTAGGGGACTGATGACCTAAGATGTTAAGTCACATTAGCTTTACAAGATCTTCGTAGTGGTGCGGGAGCAGCATTAATTTTGAAACAACTTAAACTAACGCAAATTATGATCGAAACGGCATATTAATTAAATGCCTGCATTTCAGTTATGCAAAAACAAACATGAATTTCGAAATAAACTAACACAAATTATAAACTAAACGGTATATTAGATAAATGCGTTCATTTCAGTTTTGCTTATTATAAATTTTGGACAAGAAATAAAATTTTTAAATTCACTTTTACGTATGTGCGGTTTTGTAAGAACTTCTTGTGCCACTCACTCATCGCTAAGGCGCCTTCTTGCACTAATTTCTTCCGACGCACTACACACTGATGTTAGCACGCAGTATTGATCAACTCACATTAGTCTTATTGATCAAGTGCCTCGCAGAAATCGTGTCTTCCTCTGAATTCCGAGTTCCACCGTTTATCGTGACAAATCTGCCTACAACAAAAACCAAAAGTAGAAACCCGTCACCAAACCATTTCCCAAACCAACCAGGATCCTCGTTAAGGATTCCCTCCAGCGGAAATGATACTTTAGGAACAAAGTCACAAGGCAAACGACTGAATCACAGTAAACTCAAATTCCCATAAGTTCTATTTAATTGAAATGATAATTAAATGGACACCCTAGCTGCAAGCAGGCGTTGATATACTTCATTGGGGACATGTTGAAAATGTGTGCCCCGACCGGGACTCGAACATCAGATGTTTGCCCCCACGAGTAATGAGTATGATGGGCAAACATCTATTAGGCGCATTACGAATGTAGTGTTGTGGACATGTTGGGAATGTGGATCTCACGGGGGGCGTGCAAGGGATAAGTCCCTGCAGACGCACTATGCTCTGTGCCCGCGGTGGCTCAGATGGATAGAGCGTCTGCCATGTAAGCAGGAGATCCCGGGTTCGAGTCCCGGTCGGGGCACACATTTTCAACATGTCCCCAATGAAGTATATCAACGCCTGCTTGCAGCTAGGGTGTCCACTTAATTATCATTTCATTTCTAGCAAAGCTGCATGGTCATTGACGGTAACTGTTCTTTCGGGAACAGATACTACCGTCATATATAGTTCTATTTAATTGACTGATAAATCTCTCCTACCTGCATGCACCAAAAACTACATGCACATAAAATTACAATTGTAATACCCTTCAAACTGACCACTAAATTCTTTGCCACACTCAATACATATTTTACTTAACTTCACGAGGCCACTGACCTCCATGCACCCTCAGTGCCTAGACTTCCCCCTCTTGCACACGTACAGTACCACAATAACTAACAAATTACTAATGAATCCCCAAGTAAAACATACAAAATCATCCCTCCAAAATTACTACCACTAATTACAGATTGGAACAGCTTTTCACTTCTGCGTTTCTCTATATACCCTTAGCAATTTTAAACTTCTCTCGTTTGCACATATGCAGCAGCAACGACTGTAACGTTCTATCATACCAACGCCAATCAGCCTCACTAGAATCACACTCCTCCTCCATATACCAATTTGTACGAGCTTCATTACACAAACTATCCCCATCCACAATATGTACTTCAGCCTTCTCTAAATTTTCTGTTAGTTCTTCCACACATTTCGCCGATTCACTTCCCACAGCATGTACAGCTTGACTGTTTTTCCCCTCCAAAACATCGACACTTGCAGCTTCAACAAATAATACATCAAATCACTGTTAAACACTTTATCTTCCTGAAATAATACATTGATGCCTAAGCCATCATCACCATAAATATTCATTCAGCAAGCCTATCTGCTGATATACCGTTTAAATCACTACATAAATTCACGTCAGAAACCTTACTTTCCTCCGTCGACAAATTAACTTTACGTGAATCGTACACAACTTTATCCTCCGCCGCTACATTACGAGGTGCATTCAAGTTCTAGGCCTCCGATTTTTTTTTCTAATTAACTACTCACCCGAAATCGATGAAACTGTCCTTACTTCTCGTCGTAATCGCCCTGCAGACGTACACATTTTTCACAATGCTGACGCCATGATTCCACGGCAGCGGCGAAGGCTTCTTTAGGAGTCTGTTTTGACCACTGGAAAATCGCTGAGGCAGTAGCAGCACGGCTGGTGAATGTGCAGCCACGGAGAGTGTCTTTCATTGTTGGAAAAAGCCAAAAATCACTAGGAGCCAGGTCAGGTGAGTAGGGAGCATGAGGAATCACTTCAAAGTTGTTATCACGAAGAAACTGTTGCGTAACGTTAGGTCGATGTCCGGCTGCGTTGTCTTGGTGAAACAGCACACGTGCAGCCCTTCCCGGACGTTTTTGTTGCAGTGCAGGAAGGAATTTGTTCTTCAAAACATTTTCGTAGGATGCACCTGTTACCATAGTGCCCTTTGGGACGCAATGGGTAAGGATTACGCCCTCGCTGTCCCAGAACATGGACGCTATCATTCTTTCAGCACTGGTGGTTACCCGAAATTTATTTTGGTGGCGGTGAATCTGTGTGCTTCCATTGAGCTGACTGGCGCTTTGTTTCTGGATTGAAAAATGGCATCCACGTCTCATCCATTGTCACAACCGACGAAAAGAAAGTCCCATTCATGCTGTCGTTGTGCGTCAACATTGCTTGGCAACATGCCACATGGGCAGCCATGTGGTCGTCCGTCAGCATTCGTGGCACCCACCGGGATGACACTTTTCGCATTTTCAGGTCGTCATGCAGGATTGTGTGCACAGAACCCACAGAAATGCCAACTCTGGAGGCGATCTGTTCGACAGTCATTCGGCGATCCCCCAAAACAATTCTCTCCACTTTCTCGATCATGTCGTCAGACCGACTTGTGCGAGCCCGAGGATGTTTCGGTTTGATGTCACACGATGTTCTGCCTTCATTAAACTGTCGCATCCACGAACGCACTTTCGACACATCCATAACTCCATCACCACATGTCTCCTTCAACTGTCGATGAATTTCAATTGGTTTCACACCACGCAAATTCAGAAAACGAATGATTGCACGCTGTTCAAGTAAGGAAAACGTCGCCATTTTAAGTATTTAAAACAGTTCTCATTCTCGCCGCTGGCGGTAAAATTCCATCTGCCGTACGGTGCTGCCATCTCTGGGACGTATTGACAATGAACGCGGCCTCATTTTAAAACAATGCGCATGTTTCTATCTCTTTCCAGTCCGGAGAAAAAAAATCGGAGGCCTTAGAACCTGAATGCACCTCGTACTCAAATTGCTGCTACCTTGTTGTACAATTTGGGGGCTTCAAGACATGCTGCCTTCCGCTGCAATCGGACAAAAATCAGCATATGCTGCCTTCCGCTGTAATCGGACAAAATTCAGCACATACTGCCATTTCTACACACATTACATCCAGATTAACACCCAATCCTACCTTACATACATTCTCACATTTACACTCTGACAACGGGACATCTTTGGCACTCCTGGCGTGTCTCCCTCACCAGCAAAGCATGACCATGGAATTCCCAGCCATGTGGCTGGACCGGCCGTTGTGCAGCATCACGCGGTTGCTAAGCTAACGTTCGGCACCACATGTTTGCTGCCGGGCTGCGACCCGCCGAGAGCCCTCAGCTCGGCTACCCCAACTCCTAACTTAAAATATTTTCAGGACGCCACGACTCGCCCGTTACCTCACAAACGAATGGGCATAAGGGTGCTCAAGGATGATTTCACCCCCCCCCCCCCCCCCGATTGTTACGCCTGCTAGTTATATGACGTAAGCAAACCTAACACTTCCAAAAAATACGGAAATTTTGAGACTTTGAAGTACGAACACTTCCAAAAAATACGGAAATTTTGAGACTTTGAAGTACGATTGGGAACTGCAGAAGCTGTCGCATACGTCCTGTATAAGCTGCAACCATTGACATTACTTACTAATTCGTATATTAAATGGCTTTGCGGTTGAAACTGTGCCTCATTCTCTTACAACAATTAAGTAACATAAGAAAAAGGTGATACATTCACAGTCAAATAGAACGTAGGTGAAGTTTGAGCCTGAGCTACCATGTGTTTCTGTAAATTAAAACAGTCTGATGCAAAATGTTCTATAGAGCAGACCAGGGTTCACTGTTCTTATACTAAAATCTGTGAAGCGAAAGAATTCCTCAATCTGAAATAGGCTCACCGTTCATTAGATGACAAATGCAAACGAAAACAATTTTCCACTGTTTGTACCAGTGTTACAAAGGCATATTGCTACTGCCGTAGGATGCAGAACTGAGGTGGAATACGATAATGTAGGTCCCAGTTAAGTCTCCCAACAGTTGTTAGACGTCCTTTCACAAAAACAAGTTGCTATTATAAATGGAAAAGAAATAAACCCTTTATTCATGAGGAGACTGTATATTTATATAAATCAATGTTTATGGAACCACTGTTGCCCAGTTCTCCCCTGTAATTCCAAAATATTATGGTCCCAAAATCGAATAAACTAGCATAAACTAAAATTTAATAGTCTTTGTGCAATAAAATCTAGACTTAGGTTTCAAAGTTGTGATTATGTGGTACGACGTGGCCATGGAAACAATTTTAGAAGTGTTAATTCGGTCCACACACAAAATAATTAATTTTAGGTGATATCATTGCGTGTGTACAGTTCGACCAATATGAAAGTGCTTCTGTGGTCGTGTAAGTTGGAAGCAACTAACAGTAAGATGCACCTGAAATTCTGCTGCCGTGAGAAAACCACGCTATGGAGACAGTGGAAGCGGACATTGAGCTCACAAATAGTCTCCCTACCGCCAGGCTATGACTAACGCCCACTGAAAGCCTTTTATTAATGCTTATGATTGATTACAGGATTTGGTCCGCGTGTAGAAGACTAAGCTCACCGCGCTTCCCCTGTATAGAGGGGGCAATCGATAAAGATAGTCGGTGACAGGCAGCGGAGCAAGTGCTGGATACCTTGAAACAGGAGAAGGAAGTATATATTTCTGTCGGCTCCAACTACCAGAACAATGTTAAAAAAAGTTACAGTTCTCTTTGTGTAATCATTATGGAGCTGCTCGTTGATTATTTGGTTGAAATTTTTAAATTAGTTTCAAGCTCTTCAGATTCGCTAAAATTACGGTGATCTCATCCAAGAGATTGTTAATTTGAAGTTAAGTGACGATCGTACTCCTTGGCATTTTATTGGGAGTTAGTAACGTTCTAGTCATGATCGGAAGTTCCAGTGCTGAAAATTTGTTGGAACTAGATTTTTAAGTAGAGATATGACATACGCCAAATGTAGGTGATACTAATGACCAACGCATAAGTGAAACATTGTAGATATTAACACATTGCCTTAATATTCGGCAGTAGTGGGTTTCAAAATCCTGAGTTCCCTTCGAGGGCGAAATTTAACCCTGTTTACATCATTTCGCGTTATTTGTGGGGGGATTCGTTCGATAACATACTCATTTCTGGCCGGCCAGGGTGGCCGAGCGGTTCTAGGCGCTACAGTCTGGAACCGTGCGACCGCTACGGTCGCAGGTTCGAATCCTGCCTCGGGCGTGGATGTGTGTTATGTCCTTAGGTCAGTTAGGTTTAAGTAGTTCTAAGTCTAGGGGACTGATGACCTCAGAAGTTAACTCCCATAGTGCTCAAAGCCATTTGAACCATTTTGAATTCATTGCTGCTTCATTAAATAACGCCTCGTCTCCCTTTTTCAACAAAAAGAATGAATGATAATGAATGTTAGGATCTTGCATTCCGCCGAGAACGAGAACACTGAAGACGGAGCACTAGCTTAGACATGACGAATGTGGTGAAGGTAATTAGTTGTATCGTTTTAAACGAAATTATGTCGTAATTCTCCTTGATCGGCTGAAACAACTCGCAGAAAACCTGAATCTGGACGCCGGACGGGGATTTGAACCTCTTTCCGGCAGATGTTAATCTCCTGCCTCAACCATTGGGTCCTCTCATCGAGTATGTATAGACAAAAGTTGAAATGACTGTCACATATTATGGAGAGATGATGTGAACTAACAATAGTATCGACTCATTTGTCAACTGAATTATCGACAAAAGCTCTACATATTGTTGACGTGTGTAAACCACTGGTAAAGAAGCAGGGAACACACGAGGTAGCAACAGAAAAAATTTCTCGTCTCTCAACGAACTCTAGGAGCCTGAGATGGGAGAGGATTCATCGATGGGCAATAGTAAATAACGTGGAGTAAGTAAAATAAGCCTAATTTATTTGCGTTGTAAGACTTAATGTAATAGCTATCGTCGTTTTTTCTGTTTGATCCGGGACTCTGTCCTGCATTATGTTAGAAATAAAAATAACGAACTTTTACGTAATATTTGCTTCTTTTAGAGGATCTTCAAGAAATAGCATAAAAGCCTTGCACACGGAAGATAATAATGAAAAATCACTGTGTACTGATGGAATAAACTTCCCCAATATATCAAGTTAAAATATCGAAGTCAGCCCCGATATGGGGTTTAAGAACATAATTATTTAATTTTCAGTACCGCAAGCGTTACAGGAACATCTGGCTTTAAGTTACAGCACAGTCCAGTCCAGTACTTACTATGTAGCTCAACCACAATTAACATGGATAAATTATTTACAATCTGATTTCTAGTTTTAATGCACAAGTTACCAGTCTGTATTCCGTAATCTTAAATGGAGGTAGTAGCAAATTCAGGGCTTGTATTTTCCTTTCATTTTTTTTTATTTTGAATTTTATGACATATCTATAGGCGAGCCACTAACAGTTACCAACGAACGTTAGCGTATATATCTTTGTTTGTCCTGAGTTATGCAGCCAGTAAGAATTTATTAAGTGCTAAAATCATACATGCATTATAAATGAGTTCACAATGTAACGATACAAGAGATGTTACGTTATCTGTCAGCACTCGCCGTTGCACGCGTGATAAACATCCTGTGCCTATCTGGGCACCACAAAACTGCAGGATTAGATAAGTTGCATATGGAAGATTACAATCTAGCATTTTACTCATGGAGAACTAATATGAAAAAAGAAGGAGTTATTACATATATTAGGTGAGAAGGCAAGTTCATAACAGTTGAGACAAGTAGATTTTGTAGCGAATAGCTCGTAGAACTGTGCGCTTGTGAATTAATACTGAAAAATAATTCACTTTTGACTGAAAATATATATAGATACCCACTGTAATATTATGAACTGTTTATGAGGAACTTGGGTCCATTATTATGCACTCTCCCAGACAGCAGCAAGCTGTTAGTCTGTGATGACTTCAATGTTGATTTTCTCAAGGTACTGAAAGGAAAAATTATCTGGAAACCTTATTTGGATCCTACAATTTGATCTCAGTAATAAACATCCCAACACAGGTGCATAAGAACAGTATGATCCTAAACGACAGAGTTTTCTTTGGTGAAGCTCAAAGCATGAAAATAGCTATACATCAGTAACAAATGTTCTCTCTGATAATTTCGCACAGTTAGTTAGGATAAATAAGGTAATGCCTTAAGGTACTGACATTTCTCAGTGGAAGTCAGAATAATTAATGACTCCAGCGCAAATGTTTTGAAGAATAGTTTACAAGAGATGACCTGGGATGAAATTTGTAATAAACGAACATAAAACGTAATCTCTTCCATGATAAATTCGTATCATTATTTGGAAACATATTTCTACATAAGCTAATCAGAAAGGAAATTAAACAGCCATATTAAAAACCACGGATCACTAGAAGGCTTAAAGTAGTTTGTGAAAGCAGAAGGGAAATGTATCTGCTGGAGAGAGGAAGCAGCGGTCCTGCAGTCGTAGCACACAGCAAAAAGTACTCAAAACTGCCAAGAAACGTTATAAGAAAATCAAGGAACATGCGTATAATGTACGAAATCAATAAGTACCTCAACAGACTTGAGGCCGTATGGAATGCAGTGAAACGAGAGACAGAACAACCGGCCACAGAACAATAAAACGTAAGTATTGAACTGAATGGAAGGGCTGTAAACTAGAGTCACAGGCAGCAAATATATGTAATGATCATTTCTTAAATTCAATAGGAAGTATAGGGACAACCGGTTCAAGGGAAAAAACACAGCACTGTGTTGAAAGAGTAACTTTCATAAAATTCAATCATATGGATGTATTACCAGCGCCTCTTTATTATTAATAAAATCATATATTCCATAGAAAATAAAAGCTCATCTGGATTTGATGTTCTTTCCAATAGTGTATTTAAGATCTACTCGAACATAATAAGTCCTGTCTCACCTGAAATATGTAATGCAACCCTAACTCAGAGCAGTTTCCCAGAGAGACTTAAATACGCCGTTGCTAAATGCCTATTTAACAGAGGTGATAGGTGATATTTCAGTAACAATCGACCTGTTTCACTACTCACATCATTTACCAAATTTTTTAAGACGATGTCGTATTCTAGAATAGAATCTTGCCTGAGCAACAGTAATATCCTCAAGAAATCATACTTTATATTTCAGAAAAGTTTCTATAGTGAGAATCCATTTACATGTTCACACATCAAATTTTACAAGCATTAAATAATGAAATAGCGCCGGTTGGTATTTTCTGCAACATATCTCAAGCATTTGACTCTAAATCGCAATATTCTGCTAGATAAATTGAGGTTTTGTGGGACTGATGGTATAGCCAACCAACGAATGTAATATCTGACCAACAGAATGCAGTAAGATGTATTTAGTAATTCAACCGATGTAGTCTGAGGACATTATTTTCACTGAGGGCAAATCACATACAGGGTTCCCCAAAACTCAACCTTACGTAGGCTGTTTTTCCCCATAGACGTAAATGATCTTCTATGTAATAGCAAAATTAGTTCTCTTTGCAGATAACGCCATTAATGTAATCAATACAAGCATACGTACAGCAATAGGAGGAATGGGAAGCAAAGTTCTTAAATGTGTCATTGATTCTGCATATCTAAGGGGTACTGCACCAATGATAAGCGTAACATGTGGTGAAGAAGCAATAAATAAGGTAGAAAATTCAAAATTCTTAGGTGTCCTTACCGATGAGAATTCAAACTGGACAAACCCCATTTTGAAACTCCTGAAACAGCTTCATTCAGCTACAGTCGCACTTTACTGAAGATACCTGGGAGAGACGAATCAGCAACTTGACATATTTTGCGTAGTTTCGTTCCGTAATGTCAAAACAAAGTATTTGTTGCTGAAATACTTGCTTTAAGAAAAATGAGTGTTGCACACCCATGAACATGTACTAGACATCTGTTGCAGGAGTTACACATTTTGACTACTGCTCCGCAGAAATTTTATTCCCTCGTGAAGTTTGTTGTTAACAATCGAGTGCAGTTCAAAAGGGACAATGACGTACATAATTACAATACCATAAGAAAAAATGACCTTGATTACACCACAATAAGATTGTCCTTAGAACAGGAAGGTGTGTACAATGGTGCAACCAAAATTTTTGACTACTCACACAGTGATATAAAATCTATGACGCAAAGTAAAATTTGAAGGTAAACTGAAATAAATTCTCCTTCACAACTCATTTTAATCCGCAGAAGAGTTTCTATTATTGTAATGTGCAAAACATGATGGGTAGGAATTGCTAACATCTTCTATCTTCTTTTCTATTAATTAAAAAAAAAACCTTATCAATGATCAGCATGAAAGTGTATTTACGAAGTAATTTGTGTTCACATGTGTGTGAATTCCGAAGGGACCAAACTGCTGAAGTCATCGGTCCCTAGATTTACACACTTCTTAAACTAACTTATGCTAATAACAACATACACACCAGTGCACGAATGAGGAGTCGAGCCTCCGGCGGGAGGGACCGTGCAGTCCGTGACATGGTGCCTCTAATCGCGCGGCCACTCCACGCGGCAGTAATTTATGATGTGAATTTGGAATCACCCTCACACATGATTATGATTCGTAGTGCAAATGATCCACGTAACATACATTGAAGAGCCAAAGAAACCGGTACGTATGGCTAATATCGTTTAGGGCCCCCTCGGACACGCGGAAGTGCGGCAACACGACGTGGTATGGACTCAACCAATGTCTGAAGTAGTCCTGGAGGGAACCGATACCATGAATCCTGTAGGGATGTCCACAATAAACTGAGAAGAGTGTTTCTGGAGGCACTCTGTAGCAATTCTGGACGCGTGGGGTGTCCGTCGAAATTCACAGTGATCATGAATGGATGTAGGTTGAACAGACAGGATGCTCACGTACGTGTCGTCTGTTAGAGTCGTATCTAGACGTATCAGGAGTCCAATATCACTCCAGCTGCACACGCTCCATACCATTACAGAGCCTCCACTCACTTGAACAGTTCCCTACTGACACGCAGGGTCCATGGGTTCATGAGATTGTCTCCATACCCGTACACGTCCGTCCGCTAGATACAATTTGAGCGAGTCTTGTTCGACCAGGCAACATGTTTCCAGTCATCAACAGCCCAATGTAGGTGTTGACGGGCCCAGACGAGGCGTAAAGCTTTGTGTTGTGCAGTCATCAAGGCTCCGGAAGCCCATACCGATGATGTTTCGGTGAATGGTTCGCACGCTGACACTTGTTGGTGGCCCAGCATTGAAATCTGCAGCAATTTTCGGAAGGGTTGCTCTTCTGTCACGGTGAACGATTCTTTTAGTCGTCGTCGGTCCCGTTCGTGCAGTACCTTTTTCCAGCCTCAGCGATGTCGGACATCTGATGTTTTACCGGATTTCTAATATTCAAGGTATACTTGTGAAATGGTCGTACGAGAAAATTCCCACTTCATCACTACCTCGGAGATGCTTTATCCCATCGGTTATGCGCCGACTCTATCACCAGGTTCAAACTCACTTAATTCTGATAACATGCTATTGCAGCAGCAGTAAACAATTTGACAACTGCGCCAGACACGTTTTGTCTTATACAGGCGTTGCCGACCGCACCGCCGTATTCTGCGTATTTACATGCCTCTGTATTTGAATATGCATGCCTATACCCGTTTCTTTGGCGCTTCAGTGTAAGACTTACTGGCTAACTAACTGATTGACTGCCTAACTTTCTTATGCAAAGTTAGCTTCTGAAATCAATTTGAGCTACACTCTTCGTGCATACTTTTTTCCCTGATCATCCTGGTCTCGTTAACAACACTTTTAGTTTACGAGGTCTATATAAAGGCTGTATGAACGTAAATGAGCGGAACAGTACATCACACTCGATACTGATACATGAAACAGTTGCCTGAAATGGATTACTTTGTGTGTCTGTCTAAGTCTCTGTCTTCTTCTCGTGCTAATTTCTCTCATTTTCTGCTTTGTGTGGTATGGTTCATTGGCGGGGATCTTGGAATAGTCGTAATGAAGGTCTACGGTCATCCGACAACAAACCAGCCATCAATCGGCTGCGCCATCCAATGAAGTCTTGAAAGCAGTAAATAAGCTTAAAATGTGGAAAATAAGGAAGCCATCAGAGTCCGCAGCTCGTGGTCGTGCGGTAGCGTTCTCCCTTCCCACGCCCGGGTTCCCGGGTTCGATTCCCGGCGGGGTCAGGGATTTTCACTACCTCGTGATGACTGGGTGTTGTGTGGTGTCCTTAGGTTAGTTAGGTTTAAGTAGTTCTAAGTTCTAGGGGACTGATGACCATAGATGTTAAGTCCCATAGTGCTCAGAGCCATTTGAACCATTTGAAGCCATCAGAAATGGTGAAATACATTGTGGATATCGTTTAAACGTTTTCTCTACGGGGCATTAGGACGGTTAATTATAATTTCAGCTCGATATGTGAAATAGACGACGTACCGTAACTTTGTTATCTATCAAGTTACAGATTAGGTTTTAATGTCTCTCGACATAATGTCTCAGAAACGGAGAACAAGGTAGGATAGACCAAGGGTGGGGATGGGAACCAAATGCATCTTTTTCGGAGAAACCATCCTTGCTCCCCATATTTTGCTTTGATTGCATAAGGGATACCTTGGAAGTCCGAAGTCAGGGTGGTCGAACGGATGTTTGAAATCCACTCTCCCAAGTAGCGAGTACAGTGTCTCAACCACTGTATCTCCTTAGTCAGTTGTCCGCTGAGAAATTACGGTACCAGTGAATGTAGACCTTTGTGTGCGTAACACTGAGCACTTACGTGTCTGTTCTATGAGTGAAATACAACGTGTTATTCGAAAAAATCGTTAGATCTTTTTCTTGTTGTTCTTGTTGGTGTTAATTCATTGTACAGGCGTTACAGTCTCCACATCACAATTGACGTTACACACTCAACAGTCCTGGGGCTGTCCGCGTTTCTGTTCGTTTATTGCTTTCAAAAGAAAGCATGGTTCGCAGGAGAGCTTCTGTAAGGTTTGGAAGGTAGGAGACGAGGTACTGGCAGAAATAAAGCTGTGAGAGGGGGCGTGAGTCATGCTTGGGCAGCTCAGATGGTAGAGCACTTGCCCGCGGAAGGCAAAGGTCCCGAGTTCGAGTCTCGGTCGGGCACACAGTTTTAATCTGCCAGGAAGTTTCATATCAGCGCACACTCCGCTGCAGAGTGAAAATATCATTATATGACTTAATATAGTTTTCTAAGTATTTTACCAGAGCCTCGAATATCACGCGAATGATGCTAGATCTCTATGCAGTAGATACCTTGAATAAAAACATCAAACTGGGTTAATTCGAAGTGTTAGAACTGATCATGTCGCCACTGGAACAGGGTCTCTGTACTTTGTATTTTCCTTCTCTGTCCGTGGTCCAACATTAATTATTTTTTCTAAATAACGTCTGAAGTTCTTAAACAGAACACATTACCCATTTTTATCCCTTCCACCATGATCACACGTGCATTACACAAAACTTAATCATTATCTCAGTGCTTGAACTTATTTCTACGATTTTATCTTTGAGAATAATCCTGCCTCGGCAGCAGCAGCTTGCAAAGGGCAATGCACCTGACTGGAAACATCTTAAGCCGTACGTCGGATAACGCGAAAGAAGTTCCACAGCTTCCGAAAGCTGTATACTGCAAATATCTGGAGCAACGTAGTAACATTACATACTACAAGGTAAATACAGAGACCATTCTGCCTCATGAGAAGGCCATGCGGACGGATTCACAAATCCTTCGACTTCTGTTATTAATGTAGTATGTAGCATAAAATCTCACTGGTAGTGTAATATTTATTTAATTACAGTAGACAGTGTTGTACATACTCTGACCACATTCAGTTGCTCTGTGTCATTGCTGTTAATATGTAACATTGCTACCTACTGATCAACACACACCCGCAAGGACAATTCATATGCACCCAGAATGTTGTAAACAGGGGCAGACAGAAGTAAGCCGTGATGGAGTGTCGTCAATTGAACCTGGATAGCTCAGTCGGTACAGTATTTTCTTGCGATACGCTTGGTCTCACTTTCGAATCCTAGCTCGCCACACAGTTTTAATCTGCTATTAAGTCATGTTTCTCCTCGAAGTCACCTTCTTTCCTTCTATTATTGCTCTACTTTGTTCTTTCCTAGTCTCTAGTAATTTAGCATACAACTGGTTTGTTCACCTATCATCCAGTCCTGTTCACTGACGCCGTTCAACATTGACATTCGACAAGATGAGGTAGCGTGTTGAGGTAATTGATGTTACAGAGATTGAACCAGAGGTTGAAAATACCGCTTCAGTTTAAAAGTTCTTTTATTAACACAAGACCGGTTTCGGGCTCTTGTAAGCCCATCTTCAGGTGTCGTAACTTGGTGCTGTGGACCCCGCGCGCTGCGGTGGACGTGTACTAGGCACCGTGTGCTACCTATGAGCGCAGAACAGGAACTTAATATAGTTTTTACCAGATGTAGTACTGAGGACCCACCAGGGTAGCAGAGAGCGCTAATGCGCTGCTTCTTGGACTCGGGTAGGGGCGCCAGCCACGGATCGAATACACCCGGCGGATTAACGACGTAGGGCCGGTGTGCCGGCCAGCCTGGATGTGGTTTTTAGGCGGTTTTCCACATCCCCTAAGTGAATACCGGGCTGGTCTCCACGTTCCGCCTCAATTACATGACTCGCAGACATTTGCAACACATTCGCACTATTCCATGGCTTACATTAGACACTGACAGCTGGGGTACAATACTTCCTTCCCGATGGGGTACGGGGTGGCGGGAGGAAGTCATCCGGCCACCCCTTTAACTTACCATGCCACATCCGATTAACCATGGCCGTAACTGTGGGACAAAGCTCAGAACACGAAAGAAAGAACCAGGTGTAATATTGATGTTACTAGGTGTAGATTTTATCAGGTGTAGAAACCGGATTCTGGTTGCAATAATTACATGGGTGTTGTTTGAAACTGATAAACAATATTTTATTCAAAATAAGCTCCATGGCAATTTATACATTTCTCCCACCTCTCCGGCGGGCTATGAATGCCACGCTACAAAAAAAAAAAAAAAAAAAAAAAAAAACAGTTCTTCTTTTGAAGAGAACCAGTCAGCGAGCCATTTTCGTACATTTTCATACGAACTGAACCGTTTTTCAGCGAGAGTGTGTCCCATTGACTCAGACAGATGACAACCGGAAGGAGCCAAGTCTGGAGAATAAGCCGGATGCTCTAGCATTTCCAAACTGAATCCCTCGATTCCTCCTCTGGCCAGTTTTGCTGTGTGTGATGGGACGTTATCATGGATCAATGTGACTGTGTTGCCTTTTTCCACATCCCAGTCGTTTTTCACGTAATGCTCGATTTAAATCGATTATTTGCTGTTCTTAGCCGTCAGTATTAACGATTTCACCACGTTTTAGCAGCTCATAATAGATTAGAACCTTCTCATCCCACCAAACACAGAGCATTCTTCTTTCGAAAACGATTTGGTCTTTCAGGTGATGTCGATGGTTTGCCCTTGATTTACGACGCTTGGGATTCACCAAACATATTCATTTTTCATCTCCTGTTGCTCTTCGATGGAAAAACTACTTTCCTTTGTATTTGGCGATCAGCATTTCACGAGTAGTCTTTCGGTTTGCTTGCTGTCTTTATTCTGTTCATATGGAACCCATTTTCCCATTTTCTGCACCTTTCCCACAGCTTTCAACCAAAGAGAAACGGCTTTCTGCGTCATATTCAGTTGTTCCGCGAGTTCCTGTTCAGTTTGATTATCATCGTCCCCAATAAAGACTGCAATTCGTTGTCTTCCAACTTTTTCGGTGGTTTCCCGCGCTACTCGTTTCTCACGTCAAAATCACCAGTTTTCAGTTTTTTTGAACCATTCAAAACGCTGTGTTTTCCCAAGAGCACGTTCGCCGAAAGCTTCGACAAGCATTTTCGATGCAATTCTGAAGCAGTTTTCTTCAAATAATAACAGAAAATCAGTGCTGTCGGCAAATCTTAGTTCGTAGGCACAAAACTCGGCATGCTTACGGATTTTAAACAGATGCTGATGTATGGAACTTGGGTTACTGTATGTAGACATTCGTCGTCAGCCATTACAGGAAGCAGATGGTGCTGGAGACGCGGTCTCACGGGCCCTACACTGATGGCTAGCACCATCTAAAGGGAAATTCCGGTTTCATAGTTCTATACCTGGTAAACAAGACCTTCACGAGATCGGAGCACGGTGCAAGTGCTAGTGGTTATTGTAGTCACTTGTAAGCGACGCTAGAGGTGGTATAAAGAGCTAAGCCACTGGACAGGAAAAGAGTGATTTGCTGTGATGACTGGCGCCATACCCTATAGCAATCGGAAGGAGGATTTACGCTTGGCGACTGCCTGGAGAACATTACCTGCCATCATGATAGTGCCAACAGCGAAGACTGCAAAAAGTTGTATTGCGGTCTGGCGGTGTCTTTCATACTTAGGATGTGTTCCCCTCATTGTCGTTAGGAAAACGCGATATATGAAAGAATACGAACACATTTTACACCATTGTGTACTACGTATAGCAGAGGAGCAATTCGGAGAGGTGAGTGTTTTTACCAGCATGACAGCGCACCCTGCCATAAAGTGACGTCTGTGAGGCAATGGTTTGAGCACAGTAACATCCCTGAAATGGACTGGACTCCCCACAGTTCCGACATGAAACAAAGAGACCACATTTGGGATGGGTTAGTACGTCGACTTACAACCAGAACCCAGCGTGCAATATCACTACCTGCTCTAGTTTCTACTCTTGAGTAAGAATGGATTGCCATTCCACCACAGTCATTCAGACACCTCATTGAAAGTGTTCCAAGCAGAGCTGAAGCCCCCATAAAGGCATTCTACTTTTCTTCAAATAGTGTACACGCAACATCTATTTTAATTGATTACACAGTTAGTGGTCGATTACTGAAAGGTGTACCTAGCGTAACAAATCCAGCACTATCCTTTCGGTCAGACTTCAGTTGGATATATCACATTAATGTATCTTTGACCATGGCAGAGGCCGGACACATTCGTTGGAACAGTCTTAGGAAAGTAATAGTTAACTACACACATCAAAAAATGTTTTTCATCACCCCGATTCACAGAACTCTTGAAGATAGACGTTGACTGTGGATATTGTATCACAGACACAGTCCCTTTGGCTGTCCAGAGATGTCACTCAACCTGCCGAAAGATGTAAACAACCATGCATGAGCAGCGCCTATTAGACGGAGGGGGTCCGCCAGCCGATCAGTTCCAGTCATTCCACCAGGAAGGAGGTACACGGCTCGTGTTGTCTGTAGTTCAACCATGCCTAGAAGGTCATATACCGCGGTTCAATCGCGTCCGCAGTGTTATTTTGTGTCAGGAAGGGCTCTCAACAAGGGAAGTATCCAGGCGTCTCGGAGTGAACCAAAGCGATGTTGTTCGGAGATGGAGGAGATACAGAGAGACAGGAACTGTCGATGACATGCCTCGCTCAGGCCGCCCAAGGATGACCCTTACCTACGGATTATGACTCTGAGAAACCCTCAAAGCAACGCCACCATGTTGAATAATACTTATCGTGCAGGCGCACGACTTCGTGTTACGACTCAAACTGTGTGCAATAGACTGCATGATGTGCAAGTTCACTCCGGACGTTCATGGCGATGTCCATCTTTGCAACCACAGCACCATGCAGCGCGGTACAGATGGGCCCAACAACATGCCGAAAAGACCGCTCAAGATTGGCATCACGTTCTCTTCACCGATGAGTGTCGCATATGCCTTCAACCAGACAATCGTCGGAGACGTGTTTGGAGGCAGCCCGGTCAGGCTGAACGCCTGACACACTGTCCAGCGAGTGCAGCAAGGTGGAGGTTCCCTGCTGTTTTGGGGTGGTGTTATGTGGGGCCGAGGTACGCCGCTGGTGGCCATGGAAGTCGCGGTAACGACTGTACGATACGTGAATGCTATCCTCCGACCGATAGTGCCACCATATAGGCAGCATATTGGCGTGGCATTCGGCTTCATGGACGACAATTTGGAGTCCCATCGTGCGCATCTTGTGAAAGACTTTCTTCAGGATAACGACATCGCTCGACTAGAGTGGCCAGTATGTTTTCCAGACATGAACCCCATCGAACAAGCCTGCGATAGATTCAAAAGGGCTGTTTATGGACGACCTGACCCACCAACCACTTTGAGGGATCTACGCCCAATCGCAGTTGAGGGGTGGTACAATCTGGACCAACAGTGCCTTGATGAACATGTGGATAGTATGTTACGACGAATACAGGCATGCATCAGTGCAAGGGGACGTGCTGCTGGATATTAGAGATACCGGTCTGTACAGAAATCTGGACCACCACTTCTGAAGCTCTCGATGTATGGTGGTACAACATGCAATGTGTGGTTTTCATGAGCAGTAAAAAGGGCGGAAATGATGTTTATGTTGACATGTATTCCAATTTTCTGTACAGTTTATGGAACTCTCGGAACAGAGGTAATGCAAAACTTTTTTGATGTATGTACTAAGGATGTCAGATACAAAACTCGCATGCGACTCGTTCGTAAGTACATTTTATCAGTGTGGGACCTTTGCTTAGTCTTTTTAAGGAAAGAAATTCAGAAGTGGTAAAGAAAAGCTGTGCTGGGTACCATGGGCTTGTTTAGCCAGCCCTGTGCTAAACAAATTCCGTAACGAAGTACTAGAGGATTGACCTTGTGTATGATCAAAATGCTTAAATTATTAGAGGACCTTCTAAAACACATTTTACCTTTTCCAAATTCATCACTCTTAATGACCAATCCTGTAAATACACAGTGTGTGGAGGCATATCGACTCATATTAACCCTCTCCTCCCATCTGCAAATAATACAGGAGGTGGCTAAATTGACACTGCTACAAGACACACCTTCAACCACACAGCGCACGGTGTCGTATGAAGTACAGACCAAACCCTATCACGCTGAGGATAAGCATTGTGACGGCAGATTTGATCTCCCATCCTTATCGAAATCGAAAAGAGCTTCTGCACTGTCTATAATGACATCATAGTCGGAAAATAACGGAACGTTAACTCCAGTCTGATTTTTCTGTTTCCCTGTGCGAACGCGATAAAAAATTCTTACAAACTAATCATATAGTTCTGAATAGTACATATACTTATGGTAAGTATAGAAACTTAAGTTTCGCATATTTAATTCAATTACTCAGTCCTTGTATAATTTGAGTAGGTTGGAACAAGAATTATGTGGATTTTACTGTACTTCGGCAAAGTTAAATTACAACGTCAAGAAAGTTATATAAAACCTAAGATACGACTTCTCTGAATGTTTAGAACAGCTGAAGTTTGTTGTGACGACGGATAGCTTTGCGTGTCGAGTGAAGCAGTGCTAACACATTTTATTCATGCGTATTTAATCGAAACTCAGTATTTGATATATAATTTGCTTTGACTTGAATAGATCTCATATATGATTGAATTAACGATCTGTTTTGCTTTAGAGTCACTGCCGCTTTATCCTTTCATCTATAGCTACAGAAGTATTCCGCCCGGAGCCTACATTTTTGGAAAGAAAGTGTGTACGAGACCTCGCCAGCAGGAGGCTATAAAAACAGAGTAATACTAGCTTCACGGAGAGTAAATCACAGGTGACAGTGTCTATTGAACGTAATTTTGCGCTGTCATCATATTAAATGCGGGCTTAGCTTAAATTAGTCATCTTATTTTTTGCTTTCCCCAAACACGCGATCTGGCGCAGAAGTCTCTTAGCGGCCGCTGCTGATTTATTGCTGGGTGCCTGGGCGTTAACCTCCTTAGGGCTCAGCTATCGCCAAACTCGATGGCTCATTTATTAACTCCAACCCAAGTACGAGCTCATTAACTGTGAACTTTAAGGCTTCACTACGTTCTGACTTGAAATATAAAGTCCCTTTCAGCCTTTAGTATCACTAAGGAGTTTATAGGGATTACATTACGCGTCGACACGTGTATTGAAAAGTTATCTGTTTACCTTTCTTAATGTCGTATATCGACCGCAGACTTAAATGGAATTGCAGGTTGAGTAATAGCCCCATATTTATCAAGCATTCACACCACAAGTCAAAGAAAATACAGACGCTTCCATCATTGCATCAAACTATTGTATCATGACATGTTGAATTATATTACAGATATAACTTATTATCTGTAAAGCAAAAGCTCTACATGCAAAAGAAAACTCCTTCCGCCTCTTTCTTTCTTGTATACTGTCGCGTCGCAGCGGTTACGTAACGAGGCTTTAGATCTTAGTGCTCTAAATACTATCCTGAAGAACACTCTTCTCTTCCTGAAGTATGTGTACTTATGTTCCACATGAACTCATTCTGAAGTGAACCACGGTAAAAACGCGCCAACTCAGGTCAAATCTTATTGCTAGACGTGTAGTCCGCTTACCGAACTTGCTGGGTTTTCCGAGTTTTATAAAGAGTAACAGAATTTTCAACAGAAGTGTGTAATGTATTATGTAGAAAAATGACAAGGGAAATACTTATTTCTCTCCGAACTTCCTACGAACTTAGAGATAGCGTGAAGTGCAGCGTGGTTATAATTAAACTTTCGGTACTTAAACCAGTAGAGACGGAAAACTATTTACTATATGGGTACCCAAACTTATAGGAGTGATTTTTAGTCTGTGCGCTGCAGGATTTGCGTTGTTAGTAGTGTCAGTGTTATGACTTACTATTATGTGCCGGTGCTGGTATGGCGATGTAGGGTTGAAAGACGTGTATCATTGTGAGTTGCAGTTGCTGGTAGTCAACATGGGCTTCAATAAGGTGAGCGGAGCTTTATGCGTGAAGCTGTTTTTTTAAAACAACAGCAATAGTGCTGCTGCTCTTCACGAATATCGACGCATTAAAGGAATACGGAGAGTTCCTCTTTCCCCACCGAGGCTGAAGAACATGATTCCGAAGTTCGAATTAACTGGCGATTTGGTAACTGTTCCTGCAAGAGGCCGACGACCAGCTGCGCCACAAATTGTTTAAAGAAGTTGCCGCTGCCTTGGCCGAGAATGCTGAACGCAATGTATGATTTTCAAGCAGTGCATAAGGCGTGTCATGACAGCTGAACATTCCATGGTTCAACGTTCGAAAAGTATTGCGAACAGCTGTAAAATGGTATCTCTAGTGACGATGTAGGTTGTTGTGAATGCTGATGGTTGTCATATTGTGCAGTGTTAGTAACCTAGAACTTAAAATTGGTACGCAACGTACCTATATTACTCTCTCATGGGTAACGTAAAATGTGTTTTTCAATGGTTTATTCGTTATTTTTCTTCCGCGTATCCTTACAAACGTTTCCACAAAGTTTCACTGTCGAACGATCATTCGTTTTTCATGGCGGCTCTCTCAGGTAGCGAAATTTGAATTATAACCACCCTGAATTGGTAGTATCAGTAAAATTTAATTCTCACATTGGCAGATGGATTGTCTTTCGTGCATCATTCACATTTCCGTATAGAAAAGGCACAACAAAAACTGAAGCTCAACATCGTGAAGGGTTGTTAAAAAACTGTAAGTGCAAAGCAATGTTTAACGTTAAACACGAAGTAAGCGTTGAAATTATCCAACATCTGGTTTCAGAACGTGGCATGCTAATACTGTACGATAGGCTTCCAAATGCTTTTCCTCGTTTGCTGCAACTGGGTCGGTAAATCATGTAGCCTAAGAATTGGTTTGAGATGTTACCGTAGATATTTCGTAAATATGCTACTAGGCGTCCGCGGACGTTAACGAGGCGATTTACACTGTTGGAAAATAAATCATAAAATCGCTATCACGAAATGCAGCAAATGAGGCCGCAAGCAACCTTGAACTGAAATCCCACAGACAGCTCGCGCTTTCACGTAGTCTTCAGTATAAAAAAAAAAATCCAGTTTCGATGTGAAAGCAGAGAGAGGCGGTAGGAGTGGGGGATATGTTGGGGATCAATGTCAAAACACGTATTGACCACAAAATACCAAATGTGTATTTATCACGTTAATGCACCGAGAGAATTCTAACTTTTTCATTTCGTAATGAAATACTGGTTAGATAGTATTTGAAGGACGTTTAAAAGTATCTGTTCTGGCACACAGTTCTGTGACGATAATCTGTGCTAACGATAGGAGTTCTTGGAAGGCAGAAATGATTGCAATCCTTTGAAACAAACTGGTTTAGTATTGCCAGAAATCACATCAGGTAACATACTAGCTCATAAAATAATTTGAATGTTTCTGTACTGAAAGTAAAGCTACAATCCTTTGATAGAGGTAAATGAGGCGAAGGTTAACATGTTGACAATCAACACATATATCAAATTTAAGAGTGAGTGAGACACGTAAGTGGAAGGAATAAACTATTTTGTTTAGCTGAACGTTATTCCATGCTACCTATGGGCATTACACTCTTTTTCTTTGCCGTGTGTAATATTCTACCAGTATGTGGCCCCAAAAACTGAAACCAATCACTTCAGGCAACGCCGTAGACCAAATGCTGGAGCCGTTACCCTTCGTGGTTTAGGATAGAATAGTACTTCCTACACTCAGGCTCTATGGGTTTGATGGAAGGCATGACTTCTGAACAAAAAACGCATCTATGTATTGCTTAAACTAGAAAAACAGTAAGGGAAAGGCCCAAGTAAAACTTTATTGACATGAAAGTTGCGATACATATATGGTATATTTGATTTTAGAGATATGGTAGAAAAATGGAGTTCGTCATCTTAAATGAAGACTACTGATCACTTTTCTAGACACATTATCGAGGGACTAAATTTTATATTTGTCCAATCTATACGGGTTGTTACGCGTAAGCAAATTTGCCTCCTTTAGAGATCGCCCGTATTTACTATTAAGCCGAGGAAACACTACGGGCGGAGCAGAGACTTTGTTCTGGACCACGAACTGAACCTTTATCTCTGCCTTTTGCATGCATTTTGCTACCCCAGCAAGACATCTGGACAGAATATCAAATCGTGAAAGTGTCGCTAGTCACACCATGTAACAACATTTGCTAAATGCATGTAGTACTCGCACTCTGAGAGTTCCGTACGAACTTCATTATGTATGCAGAGTGTCCATCCACCCTGAGAATCTCTACGATTTTTACCTGTTACCGATATCGATATGATATTGGTCCCGGGAACTCCAGGACTTTCGAGTATGTTACTGTTTTAGGTTTAAATTTTTGTATAATTTCGCATTTGCTGTTTTAATTCCTGAGAAAAAGGGGTCTTAACAGACTGACGGACAGACGGACGGACGGACAGACAGACAGACAGACAGGCGTGTAAGAAACGACGAAAAAAATACTTTCTCGTGTGATATAATTGCAAGTTAACAATTTTACGATTTTTTTCATTACTTTATGTGAAACCTTGCTTCTTCCCAAACTGCATGACTAGTCGACGGGAAATACCCTAGGTTTTGGAGAGCTAGTTCGCGAGTATCAAAATATGTGAAATAAATGGCCGTATCTTTTAATTGTATTGCCTTAGAAGCTGAACTATTTTACACCGCCAAGGAATCATAGACCTTACTATGTGACGTATATTTGAACGTGATACGTCTACCGGTTTCTGGGAAAAAGGGTTCTTAGCAGTTGGACAGACAGACAAACTTGTAAGAGTTTTCATTATTACTGACTGAGTTACGGAACCCTAAATGGCAAAATTCTGAGATCTAGTTCCTGATCGGTATACAGTTTTAAATTTTCACTGACGTTTATCTCCGACACTTTAAATGGAGGGGGAACACCGAGTTGTGGTTTGATGCCATGGAAACACTTGTGTATAACCTCCGGGAATGCCCTTTGTTATAACTACAGCTCCAATGCAGGGACGACAGATGTGTGCTAAAAACTCTCTAGTATCTGCTGGGTGAAGTGCGACAGTAGTTTACCGTCACTCTGGAAATTATTATATTTATAGCCAATAACAAATGTGACATCATTTAAATGAATTTACTGTTTTTATGATGGCATAAGATGTGTATAATAATTCTTAAAGTAACAGTACATTACTATCGCTCCTCCACTCTGAAAACAGGAGAGAATGGTTTGCAATGTTTCCCACGTTCATTCCTGTAGCACATAACTGGTTCGTCTTCAGTTAATATTTTTGTCTGCTCTGCCAACGGTACGTATCCCAGAAGCTTGAGAGACAAATTAAAAAGTACCCTGCATTCTAGGTTTACGCAGTTTCACGGTGTGAGTTCTCACGAAAAAATCCTTTACTACAGTTAACCTAGCGAGAACTCTCTTCAGTACTGCTGCGTTTCATATTAAAAACACATTATTGTCAATCTTAGAGGAGTTCAAAGAGTGACAGTCGCTTAGCAGCTGTGATGACCAAAGCAGTTAAACAATTTCGTATAGCTGCTTTGTACGGTAGCCGTGGTAGCTTTATTTGTCAAACAACGAGTGTGGGAGGAACAGATTGTTGGAAATATAATTATTGATAAATGTCGCCTTCTGTAGACAGTCTAACATTTTTATACTATGTTCTTCCAGTATGGCACGAGTAACCTAAATTTTATGGTGACATTATAACTCTATCAATTGTTCATGTTTAGCTGTGCAATACATCCCTGCTTGTTTCACTGTTTCAGTTCGTTCTGGTCACGTGATTTGGCGGAATTCGTGCTCATTCCTAACAAAAAAATCTCCATGACATGCAATTTTCGTGTTTGATACTTGGAGTACGGTTAAGGTCTTGTGAAGGGTTTTTGGTGACAGGTGAACTTCCAGTATGAACTGTTTGACTGGTTCTGTGGCTTTCGACGATTCGTTAATTATACATCTGTACTGTGCTCCTGTTATTTAGTGGTTGAAAGAAAGGGTAACTAAAGCCAATAGTTAATTGATATTGATGACTGTTCGGATCGAATATCTTAATGCAGTCGACGATAGCCATTGATATTTGGTTCCTCTTATGCTTGTCACATTAACAATGCCTGTTTATTTGGCACAGATGTTTATCACTGAGCTTTCAGGCATGACAGTAAGTTAAGTAAGACCCGATAACCTTACGAAGTAGCTGCCGCACCCTGTTCTTGGGATTTTGAGATCCGGGTCAGTAGCGTTATCAGTCGGTATTCTTTTGACATTATCTTGTATCGGGATCTACAAATTAGGACTACTATTACTTCAGTATCCTATTGTGGATATACGCTAACTTCCACACCACGTTATTTATTTCTGTAAAGTCTACATCGCTGAGATCTCTAAACTGAATATAGAACTCAAACGGGAAACAGTCGATATCGAAGGATTTGTTTCCTGGTGCACCTCAATGTCGTGTTGAGTATAACGTTTCCTCCTCTGTCAACGGCTAAGAATATATGGACGCTATAAGGTTGGCATTTGAAGGACTACCCTTAATATCTATAAACACAATCGTATAATGTTGTTCTACATGTTTTTAGTAAGGAGCTAGCATACTGATTCCCTAACTGAATGTTCTTCAGTAATTAATTCCCATTGTGTTCACCACGTTTCTCTTCCCTGTCTTTCATCTGCCGTACCAACGAACTCTCGCACTTCACATCACTCGTGTTTCTGTCACAGACACGGTTATTTGCAAGTAACTGTTGTACTATTATAGCAGTTTGACTTTAACTAATTCTTTGATGTGACATTGTCAAGATGTTGGGCAGGTGTTTCATTCAGATCACACTAACAGACGAAGAAGGTCTGCAGGGTGTGCTTGTTATAAATGACTCTGCTATCTCTACATACAATATACACTCCTGGAAATTGAAATAAGAACACAGTGAATTCATTGTCCCAGGAAGGGGAAACTTTATTGACACATTCCTGGGGTCAGATACATCACATGATCACACTGACAGAACCACAGGCACATAGACACAGGCAACAGAGCATGCACAATGTCGGCACTAGTACAGTGTATATCCACCTTTCGCAGCAATGCAGGCTGCTATTCTCCCATGGAGACGATCGTAGAGATGCTGGATGTAGTCCTGTGGAACGGCTTGCCATGCCATTTCCACCTGGCGCCTCAGTTGGACCAGCGTTCGTGCTGGACGTGCAGACCGCGTGAGACGACGCTTCATCCAGTCCCAAACATGCTCAATGGGGGACAGATCCGGAGATCTTGCTGGCCAGGGTATTTGACTTACACCTTCTAGAGCACGTTGGGTGGCACGGGATACATGCGGACGTGCATTGTCCTGTTGGAACAGCAAGTTCCCTTGCCGGTCTAGGAATGGTAGAACGATGGGTTCGATGACGGTTTAGATGTACCGTGCACTATTCAGTGTCCCCTCGACGATCACCAGTGGTGTACGGCCAGTGTAGGAGATCGCTCCCCACACCATGATGACGGGTGTTGGCCCTGTGTGCCTCGGTCGTATGCAGTCCTGATTGTGGCGCTCACCTGCACGGCGCCAAACACGCATACGACCATCATTGGCACCAAGGCAGAAGCGACTCTCATCGCTGAAGACGACACGTCTCCATTCGTCCCTCCATTCACGCCTGTCGCGACACCACTGGAGGCGGGCTGCACGATGTTGGGGCGTGAGCGGAAGACGGCCTAACGGTGTGCGGGACCGTAGCCCAGCTTCATGGAGACGGTTGCGAATGGTCCTCGCCGATACCCCAGGAGCAACAGTGTCCCTAATTTGCTGGGAAGTGGCGGTGCGGTCCCCTACGGCACTGCGTAGGATCCTACGGTCTTGGCGTGCATCCGTGCGTCGCTGCGGTCCGGTCCCAGGTCGACGGGCACGTGCACCTTCCGCCGACCACTGGCGACAACATCGATGTACTGTGGAGACCTCACGCCCCACGTGTTGAGCAATTCGGCGGTACGTCCTCCCGGCCTCCCGCATGCCCACTATACGCCCTCGCTCAAAGTCCGTCAACTGCACATACGGTTCACGTCCACGCTGTCGCGGCATGCTACCAGTGTTAAAGACTGCGATGGAGCTCCGTATGCCACGGCAAACTGGCTGACACTGACGGCGGCGGTGCACAAATGCTGCGCAGCTAGCGCCATTCGACGGCCAACACCGCGGTTCCTGGTGTGTCCGCTGTGCCGTGCGTGTGATCATTGCTTGTACAGCCCTCTCGCAGTGTCCGGAGCAAGTATGGTGGGTCTGACACACCGGTGTCAATGTGTTCTTTTTTCCATTTCCAGGAGTGTACATAGTAACAGTTCATAAGGTCATTACTAGGAGACATATCCCGGAAAATCAGTTTTTTTTCCCCCATAGAACCAATCCGCGTGAAGGAAGTCTGCAGCTGTCGTCAAATGAATCACGTGATCTTTATCTTCAGGAAAGTTTGTATCTCGAGATGTAAAGATAATATGCACCATTAAGTTGGGTCCAGAAGTTCTGGAGCACTCTACGGTTGTTCATCGAGGAACAGGGCGCCCTTATGTTTCTCTCTTCCACATACAGAGACTGCCAGATTCACGTTCCCAGACAATCAGAACTATTTTTGTACGCCTTCCAGCAGTAAATACTGTGTGTTTGGCCAGTGCTTCCTTGAATTGCACTGTAAAAATATTATAAATAGAGTATAAGAAGTGACAAAAAGATCTAAGAGGAACTGCAGTGTTGCTACAAGTACGATGGCTATAAACATTACAGAGCACCCCTCACTGCTGGTTCGGATCTCGAGGTCCGATCTTCAGGACCCAGTAAGGCCAGTTTAGCCCGTATCTGCTGCTGCCTAGATGTAGGGGCAGAGCAACGACGTCACAATCAAAGATTGCCGAATTCAAGGTGACAGGTGGGAAATACACAGAAGCGCCAAAGAAACTGATATAGGCATGCGTATTCAGATACAGAAGTATGTAAACAGCCAGAATACGGCGCTGCGGTCGGCAATGCCTATATACGACAAGTGTCTGCCACAGTTGTTAGATCGGTTACTGCTGCTACAATAGCAGGTCATCAAGATTTTAAGGGAGTTTGAATGTGGTGTTATAGTCGCCGCACGAGTGATGGGACACAGCATCTCCGATGTAACGATGGAGTGGGGATTTTCCATTACGACCACGTCATGAGTGTAACGTGAATATCAGGAATCCCGTGTAACATCAAATCTTCGACATCACTGCGACTGGAAAAAGACCCTGCACGAACGGGACCGACGACGACTGAAAAGAATCGTTCAGCGCGACAGAAGTGGAACCCTTTCGCACATTGCTGCAGATTTCAATGCTGGGCCATCAACAAGTGTCAGCGTGCGAACCATTCAACGAAACATCATGCAGATGGGCTTTTGGAGCCTTGATGACTGCACAACACAAAGATTTACGCCTTGCCTGGATCCATCAACACCTACAATGGACTGGTGATGACTGGAAACATATTGTCTGGTCGAACAAGTCTCGTTTCAAATTGTATCTAGAGGAGGGACGTGTACGGGTATAGAGACAACCTCATGAATCCAGCAGCGAACTGTTCAAGCTGGTTGACGCTCTGTAATGGTGTGTTCAGTGTGCAGTTGGAGTGATATGGGACCACTGACTGGTGACAAGTACGCAAGCATTCTGTCTGATCCTCTGCATCCATTCATATTCATTATGCATTTCGACGGACTTGGGCGACACGCCGCACATCCAGAATTATTACAGAGTGCCTCCAGGAACGTTCTTCTGAATTTAAACACTTCCGCTGGCCACCAAACTCCCCACACATGAACATAATTGAGCGTATCTGGGATGCCTTGCAACGTGCTGTTCAGAAAAGGTCTCCATCCCCTCGTACTCTTACGGATTTACGGACAGCCCTGCAGGATTCATGGTGTCAGTTCCCTCCAGCACTACTTCAGACATTAGTCGAGTCCATGCCATGTCGCGGTGCGACACTTCTGCGTGGTCGCGGGGGCCCTACATGAAATTAGGCAGGGGCACCAGATTCTTTGTCTCTTCAGTGTATAAAGAAAACTCGAACGAAACTGCCAGTCAAAGTCCGGTATTTCACCAGTAATTAAAACGAAACAGCGTCCATGTATTGAAGTACTGAAGCGATCTAAATTTATGGCATGATCAAAAGCAACTGAACGATCTCAATAATGTATCAACACTGTATAAGCAAGCGCACGCGTGCACACACACACACACACACACACACACACACACACACACACACACACACAACACTCGCTCGCGCGCGCGCCGCACTTATACGTTGAGATATCTGAAACACAACACTGTATTTTACTGGCTCTTAAAACGAAACAGCGAATCGCAATACAGTATTTTATTTGCCGTTAAAACGAAACAGCGAATCACAGTTTATTCTTAGAGTCAGTAGCTTGGCAATGTACAAGAGTATCTTGGCAATGGGATAGGCTTCCAGAGCTTTGAGGCACCAGATGCCTACACACAGGTCCCACCCTTCCCGTAATTTACTGACGGTTGGTTTGTGGGCATGGGAATGGCGCCCGATAGCGTCCCAGTTGGGTTTCATGGGATTCAGATAAGTCGAATTTGATGGCCAAGACATCAGCGCGAGTTCACTATCATGCTCCTCGTATCATTGCAGCTCGATACTGGCCTTTTGACACTAACAGTTATCCTGCTGGAAGGTGCCATCGCTGTTGAGGACGACATCAACTATAACGGTTTACAGGTAGTCACTAATAACACTCACGCAGACCACAGCGCCGGCCGCGGTGGCCTAGCGGTTCTAGGCGCTCAGTCCGGAACCGCGCGAGTGCTACGGTCGCAGGTTCGAATCCTGCCTCGGGCATGGATGTGTGTGATGTCCTTAGGTTAGTTAGGTTTAAGTAGTTCTACGTTCTAGGGGACTGATGACCACATATGTTAAGTCCCATAGTGCTCAGAGCCATTTGAACCATTTTTTTTTAGCAGACCGCAGCTGTCATGATGCCTTTGATTACTACCAAGGTCCCATGGAAGCCGAGGTAAATGTCCCAGCGTCCATATCGCGCTGCATGTTTCAAGCAGCCGTTCGCCTGAATGGCGGCTGATCTGGAGAGAGATAATAGACCTGGTTTAACAATAAACGGGATTCATACGACCAGATGACACGTTTCTACTGATCCGCGGTCGGATCTCGATGATCCCATGCCCTCTGTAATCGTAACTGACGATATTGTTAGGCCAACATGGGAACACGCTGGGGTCCTCTGCCGCGGAACATCGTGTTCAACACTACGCGCGAAACGGTGAGCTCCAACACACTTGTGACTGCGCCACCACTGTACTCTGTCGTCAGAGCTGCCACACGTCGCCCGCCTATCCTGCTTTAGAGTGCGGGAAAGCCTCCGATCTCTGTGTTATGTGTTGAGGTATGGACGTCGAACTTCTTGTCGCCTAGTCGTGGTTCCAGAGTTCAACTATTTCCCGTAGAGGCTTAGGACAGTAGCACGCGAACAGCCGATCAGCTTCGCCGTTTCCGAGACGCTCGCTCCCAGGTACTGGGGCACAACAATCTGGGTTTTGTTGAAGTCACTTAAGTCGGCATATTTCCGCATTTGCGACACTTATCGTCGCTAGAATGATATCCTACTCGTCTCTGTTCCGCTCATATACTTCTCTTACCGCGTCATGTCACCTCAGCATACAGTCTTACGGTGGGCAGTGGGCATAATCTTTTGGCTCATCAGGGTATATATCAGTTTTTTCTTGTGATCTACGAGGGTAAGTCAATTATTATCCACAAAGTAGTTATAAAAATTAATTGTAATCAAACAGGAAACTTACAATAATATCAAATGGTTGAAATGGTTCTAAGCACTATGGGACTTAACATCTGAGCTCATCAGTCCCGCCGGCCGGAGTGGCCGATCAGTTCTAGGCGCTGCAGTCTGGAACTGCGCGACCGCTACGGTCGCAGGTTCGAATCCTGCTTCGGGCACGGATGTGTGTGATGTCCTTAGGATAGTTAGGTTTAAGTAGTTCTAAGGGACTGATGACCTCAGAAGTTGAGTCCCATAGTGCTCAGAGCCATTTGAACCATTTTTCATCAGTCCCCTAGACTTAGAACTACTAAAACCTAACTAACCTAAGGACATTACACACATCCATGCCCGAGGCAGGATTCAAACCTGCGACCGTAGCAGCAGCGCGGTTCCGGACTGAAGTGCCTAGAACTGCTCGGCCACAGCGGCCGGCAAGAACATCATTTTTCGACATAGTCTCCTTGCGTTTCAACGCACTTGGTTCGTCGTCGTGCAAGCTTCCTGATGCCCTCATAAAAGAAGGTTCTCGGTTGGGCTGCGAGCTAGAAATGGACCGCTTCTTTCACTGCTTCGTCCGAGGCAAATCTACGGCCCCTTAATGTCTGTTTCAGAGGACCAAACAAGTGATAGTGAGAAGGGACAAGATCGATACTGTATGGAGGATGATTCAGTACTTGAAATTTGAGTTTCTGGAGCGTTTCAGCAGTGTGGCGAGCAGTATGCGGACGGGCATCTTCGTGCAACAACACACCACCTTTTGACAGCAATCCTCTGCGTTTGCTTCGAACTGTAGGCTTTAGCCTGGCAGTAAGTATCTCACTATAATGTACACTGTTAATTGTTGTGCCCCTTTCCTCATAATGTTCCGGTGCTGTACCTTTTGCGTCCCAAAAACAGTAAGCATCAGTTTTCCTGCGGACGATTGGGTTTTCAACTTTTTCTTGTACGGCGAATTTGGATGTTTCCATTCCGTAGTCTGCCGTTTACTCTCCGGCTCGTAACGATGGATCCGTATTTCGTCACCAGTAATGATCCTGTATAAGTTATCCCCTTCGTTACCACAGCGATCCAAATGTTTTTTGCAGATGTCCAAACGTGTTTGTTTACACAACTGTGTAAGTTGTTTTGAGACCCATCGTGCACATACCTTATGAAACCCAAGTCTGTTATTGATGATTTCGTAGGCAGAACCGAGGCTAATTTGCAGACAATGTGTCACTTCGTCAATAGTTAACCGTCTGTCTAAGAGAATCATTTCAGTGAACCCCCAACGGTTTCTTCATTTGTGGCGGTGAACGGTCGTCCGGCTCTTTCATCGTGATTAACACTTGTCCGACCATTTCGGAATTTTTCAATCCATTCGTAGGCACTCCGTTGTGGCAAAACACTGTTCCCGTGCTGTACCGGAAGTCTTCGATGAATTTCGGCCCCTGATACGCCTCCTGACTACAAAAAACGAATCACTGAACGTTGCTCTTCTTTGGTGCAAATAGACGGCGGAGCAGCCATGATTAACAGCACGGCAGCGATAACGAAACTAGCCTAGTAGCTTTGAAAATTGCAAAGATAAAACAACAAATAAACGAAGCGTACGTCATCAACGTAAAACTACAGTATTACCAACATAAACAAAAATATGACTAAATTGTGGATAATAATTGCCATCGTACAAGTATAACGTCATGTCTGCCCTTCCATAAGAGACAAAATATTCCGTCTGCTTCATGCATCGCCTAGATTATATCACGTGATAGCTTTCCGAGTAAGGACTCAGCTATGTTCAGACATAATGCAATGTGTGTGTGTGTGTGTGTGTGTGTGTGTGTGGTTATGTGTGTGTGTGTGTGTGTGTGTGTGTGTGTGTGTGTGTGTGGAACAGGTTTCTGCAGTTCAAGCTGTTCTCCATGCCTACATGTATCACACTTAGCTTCCGCCAGTCACGTGCAAGAGTTAATGATTGAGTGTTTTACTTGCACAGTTCATCTCGCTTGGATATTTCTGGGCCTAACGTCAGGATGGAGGCCCTGGGGTTGCTGTTTCTACTGTGTAGTTGATGCGATTCTGATACATTTTAGGATGGCAAGGATGGTAGCACTGGGCTACACACTGACTGTTTCGTTAAACAACTCACGTAGTTCAGTTTCTTTTATCAAGGCGCCATCAGTTGGTTTGGATACTTTTGAACATGGAGCCATTTTATGCAAAATTCAAGTCATTCGGCATTTTTTTAATAATGCCTCAATTTACCTAATTGTTTTCGTTTGGATACTTTTGTACTTGTCGAATCCATGGCACGCAAAATCTTTGCTGAATTGCGTTCCAGAAGTGGGCTAGCTTGCTATTAAGTAGGTGGTCATAATGTTTTGCCTCATCAGTGTACAACTCTATATACAATGGAACATTACATTGTCATAGTTCAAATACAACCAGTAAGTTACAATTAATTTTGAAGATATATTTACAAATATAGATTACAATATCTATTTCATAATACATTTACAACATATAGCTTATATTCTCAGTTAATATCTTCCCCCTGTATCTACAAATATGCAACATGAACGTTACAATCACATTTTATAGTACATCTACAACTTTAAATTACAATTTCAGTCTTTCCTCTTCTCCAACATTACTAATCTAGTTATCAAAATTAATACGATAACTCCCATTATTTAAATCATAATCTTTGCTTGTAGCTGGAAAATTGTAGGCATTCCCATTCACACATTCATACGATTTTACTTTTCAAAAGCAATATCATTAAAAATAAAAATCGAAAACGATAGCACATTAGGCGATATTATGTCGTCCTTACTTGAAAAAATGAAATATCAAATATCATTCAAGTTTTTAAATACCGTAAAGGGAACACGTTTTTGACTAAGGCATTACTGGTACTTTGTGACATCAATACACTACGTTTTGTTATTAAATACTGTACCGAGCGAGGTGGCGCAGTGGTAGCACACTGGACTTGCATTCGGGAGGACGACGGTTCAATCCCGCGTCCGGCCATCCTGATTTAGGTTTTCCGTGATTTCCCTAAATCGCTCCAGGCAAATGCCGAAATGGTTCCTTTGAAAGGGCACGGCCAACTTCCTTCCCCATCCTTCCCTAATCCGATGAAACCGATGACCTCGATGTTTGGTCTCTTCCCCCAAACCATCCAATCCGATCCAATCCAATTAAATACTGTAACCCATGTTAAGAGATAGCTCTCTGACAGTGTGTTCTCGCACAGTCCTGGAATTAGTGGCGAAAGTCACAATTACATGCATTACTTTAGAGCTGCCCACAAAGTGGAAAAATGTGTTTGTAGATATCTTGGAAGCATTGTTCCATGACCTATAATTCTGAAAAACTAAGTAACTAAAGTTATGTCGATACAAATAAGTCATAATAAGTGATGACTATTCTATTAAATTTTACTTACATTTTCTTCAGCTATTGAAAAGCAAAAATATTTGTTTGTGTAGATAAAAGCGGTAACTTTGTGACAGTACACATACCTGCAGAGGCAATTGTAACCACTGAAACTGTAGTCATCATCAACATCAGCCAATTCAATCATTAAATGATGTGGCCTCTTCGAGTCGTGGATTCAGGTAGGCTTTCAGCAGTCTTCTCCAAGTGGGACGGTCTTGGGCAGTTCTCTGCCAGGTGTTACCAGCGATCTTCTTGATGTCTTTGTCCCATCTGTCTGGTGGTCTTCTTCTAGGCCTCCGGTGCTCTCTCGGACTCCACTCCAGTACTAGCTTCGTCCATCTGTTGTCTTTTCTTCTTGCGACGTGGCCAGCCCACTGCCATTTCAAGGAACCTACTGTCTCTACGATATCATCAACCTTCGTCACAGACCGGATGTCATCTACCCTTTTCCTATCCTTTTTTGTATAGCCCAGCATTGATCTCTCCATGGCTCTCTCCTAAGTTTCCCTTTTGTAAATGAGTTCAGTGTCCATGTCTCGCAGCCATACGTCATCACAGGAAGAATTCATTGATCAAATACTGCTTTCTTCAGATTTACTGGCATTTTTGATCTGAATACTTTTGAATTATTCCCAAAAGCTTGCCAGCCAAGCTTGATGCGTCGATAGATTTCTGGCCTTATGTCTCCCTTTATATTTATAATCTGGCCAAGGTAGACATGTTCACTGACCTCTCCTAGTACACTGTCCTTGACTTTCACATCTATAGCTGGGGCCCATTGGTTGGACATTACTTTTGTTTTGGAAAGGTTCATGTTCAAGCCAACCAGCTGACATTCCGATGCAAGATCTGTAACTAAGTTTTGGAGCTCTGCGAAGTCTTTGGCCAGTAAGGCAATATCATGAGCAAATCTCAAGTTGGTAAGCCTTCATACATTAATTCTAATTCCCTTACCTTCCCAGCTCAGCTTTGGCATAGCCATTGCCAGTACAGCAGAGAACAATTTTGGGGAGATGGGAGCGCCTTATTGACGAAATTAGGGCATTTGTGAATGTTCAATGTACAAAAGATCTTTATTGCTGTAAACTGAACAATAATGGTTACAAAATACCATATATGTGGAAAGCAAATGTTATGTTACAAATACGTCTGAAGTTATCCAAAATTTCCTCACTTTTAAGGTACTTGTGCTAAAAATTCCTACGTATGTGGATGTGCTGCTAACTAATGCCTCCGAATTTTTTCTATAAGACCTTTTAAAGCTTTTTAAATAAAACAAACGTTATTAACATTCTACGTCTCTTGATTATATTGCACTTTCATCAGTAACAGGACTGATGGGGAGCTAAAGTGCATGATTATAGAATTGCACCTGAAATGCAGGAGCTCATTGTCCTCCTGTGACAAAACATGGTGAAATCTGCTACAATTAACATTGGGCACACCTGAATAGTATAATATTCCATTCCCATTAACATCCCCATTTAGTAACTGTAATAGACTAGAACTATATATAAACACAATCTTTTACATGCCTTTACATACTGACTCGCTGTGTTTGTTATGGATGAAAGCAATAAATTTTAAAATTAATTCATCTTGCATTCACTCAATTGCTTTATATGAAATAA